>NC_091744.1:76662616-76862616 GCF_043380555.1 Nothobranchius furzeri | reverse complement strand
GCTCAAGAAGGTGCTGAACTTGGCGCCATCGCTTTCGTGCATACAAGTCCTATTTTATGAATGTTCCTGGTGGAGGCAGAGCACTTGAAGTTTTCATTGTGATACACTTGTCCTTGCAAATCTTTGATGATCACAGTTTCAGCTATTTTCCTTTCAGCTACAGTGGTGAGTGTCTTTGATTTGTCCTTGAGCAGATATCGTCTGAGACGTGCAACAGCACTAACTGCACGGGACCAGGAGGAGAACTTTGTGAGGTGGTCACTGAGACTTGCATGTTTTACAGCTTGAGTGTTTAGGGTCTGCACCTTTCTCACCTCTGGGTCTCCTACTTGGAGCTCGATAGTCTTTCTTGTTGGAAGCTGTATTTCTCCTTTCCACAGAAACTGAGGGCCGGTGAGCCAGTTGGATGAAAGCAGTTCCTTTACAGAAGTGCCCCTGGAAGCCATGTCGGCGGGATTTTCATCAGTAGGTACATGAAACCATTGTTGCGGTGAAGTGTGGCTCCGTATTTTCTGCACTCTATTCGCAACAAACGTGTGGAAGCGCCCTGCCTCATTATTTATGTATCCTAAAGTGACCTTTGAATCTGTCCAAAAGAACTCTTCTACATCATCGTAGAGCAGCTCCTCCTTTAGCATTTTGCTCACTGTGACTGATACTGTGGCTGCGGTGAGTTCCAACCTGGGTATAGTGGTGACCTTTGTGGGTGAGACACGTGCTTTGCCCATGACAAAGGCACAATGAACTTCTTTGTTTTTGTTTGTGAGTCTAAGATGGGTACATTGGCCGTATCCTGCGGTGCTTGCATCTGAAAAGTGATGTAATTCTCTTTTGATCACTTCTCCAAATTCTGCAGGAGCATAACATCTGTTTATCTGGACGTTCTTTAAATTTTGCAGGTCTCCTTTCCAGCACTCCCACCATGGCCTGAGGTGATCTGGTATTGGGTCATCCCAGTCTGTTCCTTGACGGCACATTTCTTGGAGAATTCCCTTGCCGTTGAGCACATAAGGAGCTAAAAATCCGAGGGGATCATATATTGCTGCAACTGCTGATAGGATGCCCTGCCTGGTTGGGGGTTGGTCCTTCAGCATGATGTTGAACGTAAAGCAGTCTTTCTCTACATTCCAATAAATGCCAAGGGCTCTTTCTGTTTGTGCCTCTTTGAATGTCAAGTCCTTTGTTTTTGTATCTGTTGCCAGCTCTGATGTTGGGATGCTGTTTAAAACATCAGTGTTGTTGGATACAAACTTATGCAGCCTTAATCCACCCTTTGCACACAGCTCACGTGCTTCCTTTACTAGTTGAATAGCATCCTCAGTTTTTTGTACGCTGGTGACTCCGTCATCTACATAGAAGTCCCTGGTTATGAACTGTGAGCCTACAGGATATGCAGATCTGTTTTCCTTAGCCAGATGTTTGAGTCCATAGTTCGCACACCCTGGGGATGAAGCAGCGCCAAAAAGGTGGACTGTCATCCTGTATGCTTGTGGCTGGCTGTTAACGTCACCATCTTTCCACCATAAGAAGCGCAAATAGTTGCGATCATCTTCCTTAACCTGAAACTGGTGGAACATTTTTTCAATGTCGCACATTAGAGCGACTTTATGCTGTCTGAAGCGCATCAAAACACCAGTTAAACTGTTGATCATGTCAGGGCCATTTAGTAAATGATCATTAAGGCAGGTACCATTGTGTTTAGCTGAACAGTCAAAAACTATGCGCAACCTGTCAGGTTTCTTTGGATGATAAACACCGTGGTGAGGTATATACCATGTCTCACCAGGTGGTCCAATATCGTCAGTTTCTTCTGCATCACCTCTTTTGATCATTTCATTCATGAATTTCATGTAATCCTCCTTGTATTTTTGATCCTTCATGAGTTTGCGTTTCAGTGGACTTAGTCTGCTTTCAGCAAGTTTTCTGTTAGTTGGCATTTGAGGTCTTTTCCTGAACGGCAATGGCATTTTATAATTTCCCTTTTTCGTTTGTACTATGCCTTCCTCAAGTTTTTGGAGGAATAATAGATCCTCTTGTGACACAGTCTTTTCATTTCTTTCAGCGTCTTTAAAGTCTCTTTCCAATACACGTATTGCGTCTGCTGGAGTGGAAGGAGGAACCTCTTTAACGGTGCATCTGTGACAAAGCCTGGTTGCCATGTCTGTTTTCTCTTCGGGGTCTGAGTTGCCAACAATGCTCCATCCCAAATCAGTCTGAAGAGCATAAGGTTCATTATCTTTTCCTAAGATTACTTGTTTAGGTGCTAGAGCTCTAGGACAAGTATAACCTATGAGGAGACTTATCTCACAACTGAGAAGTGGAGGGATTTCATCTGCAATGGGCAGCAAGTGACTCCACTGTTTGGCTGTTTCACATGTGGGTATGTGTTCTCTGTTAGCAGGGATGCAGTCCTTTGAATATGCCGTAGGAAGCTTTATGACTGTGGCTGAGTTATAGCCTCTCACCAAGAGATCAGACACCCTTTCACTGCTTACAACTGCATTTTTTCCCATCATGGTAGTCAGTTTTAGCTTTACTGGGCAAACATCTGCCTGCAGCTCATGTGTTACATCCTGATCAATGAAGACAGCATCACTCTGCGTGTCTAATAGCGCATAAACCAGTTTTTCTTTGAGTGGGTTGTTGGCAGTTGACAGCCACACTGGAACTATCATTGATGTGCTGATTGTGTGTTCAGGTCTGGCAACATTGAGTGACATAGCCGTCGCTGCTGTAGGTGAGTTAACTTGAGTTCCATTATTTACACTCACTTGTGTCTCTTTTTGTAGGCTGTTCCAATAATTGTCGTCATGAAGACAGGTAGGATGCCTCTTTGAGCAGGTATCACAACTGAAGCGGCGTTTGCAGTCTTTGGCATTGTGACCTTGTTTTAGACAACCATAACAAAGTTTCTTCTCCTTCACAAACTTTCTTCTGTTTTCTAGAGACAGTTTTAAGAAGTCTGGACACTTGTGGAGTGGATGTGCAATCTGACACAGAACACATGAAAAATCCTTTGATGTTATTATTATTGACTGTGTGTCACTTTGTTCCGTTGAATTTGTCTTAAAAACACTTGCTTTGTTCCCTTTTCGTTCTCTTGTGTTTCCTTTGTCGCTGTTAGTTTCAGAGTAACGAAGGGCATGAATGGAGGTGAATGGGTTACATGCAACTTCAGCTTCAACAGAGAGAAAGGATGCAAAGTCACTAAAACTTGGAAACTCACCACCTTCCATTAAAGTCTTTGTTACCTGTCTGTTCCATCTTGCATTTATCCAATCTGGTAGTTTGTGCAGTAATTTTTGATTTTCCTCGCAGTCGTTAAGTATTTGCAAACCCTTTACGTGAGGCATAGCGAGCATGCATGCATTTAGGAAGTCCGCAAAAGTTCTTAATCCATCAGCATCTCTGGACTGCACCTTTGGCCAGTTTGATAGCTTCTCTCTGAATGATTTCTGTATAATAAAGGGCTGGCCGTATCTTTGGTTTAACTTGTCCCAAGCATCCTTATATGCGGCTTCATCACTCCTAAAGAAAGTCCCTTCAATGCATTTGCGAGCTGACCCTGTTACATATCTTTTTAAATAGTACAGTTTATCTGCTGCTGAGATGCCCCTTTGATCAATCAGTGATGTAAATGTGGATTTCCATTCAATGAAATGCATTGGGTCGCCACTAAAAACTGTTGGTTCTGGCGTAGGAAGTTTGTTTAATCTTATGCTGTCCTGAACTGCCTGTGCTAGCTGGGTAACACTGGAGGGAGCTTCCTGCACTGCTGGTGCCAACTCAGTAACAGTAGGGAGAGCTGTCTGCACAGAACCAAAGGAGACTGCTGGTAACGGCTGTTTAGGTGTGATGTTTGGGCTCACCTTTTCATCTGTAATTGACTGTACATCACCCACTTGTAGTAAATGCCTGTCATATGCTTCAAATCTGGCTCGAGCTGCTTTCACATCCCTTTGTGCTCTCAGGCGTTCTAACTCTGCATTTTGAACTGCCACCTGTTTTTTATGCTCTTCCTCTAGAGCCCTTATTTTTTCTTGTTGTCTTTGTTCCTCCAGCGCGACCTCATACTCAACCTCCTTTGCTGCTAGTTCTGCTGCTGCTTCAGCTCGTTTTGCTGTAAGATGGGAAGCTGAGGATCGCTGGCTGCGATTTGATGCTGCAGTTGATCCATATATGGAAATGGCGTAGTCATGCTCTAAAAGTTCACGTAAACGAGCTTTTTCACGATCTGCATCAAAATCTCCATCAACACCACTTATTCTTTCCAGAATTATCCCTATGATCTCCTTAGTTACTGCTTCACATGCATCTATCTTTCTCCTTACGTCAGATGATGGTGCCATTTGGGTTCTATTTTCTGAATATAACTTTAATATATCATCTCTCCTTTCTTCTATTATGTCAGCAAGTTCTGACATCTCCTTCACTGTTATATCTTCCTTTAATTTTTCTCTTGTTTCACGTGCCTGTGCTTTCCATTGCTCATAAAGGACAAGCATTCTTTTTTCCCTTTTGATCATTTCTTCCCGTAGATATATTATCATTTTTTCTGTTTGTACTTTAACTCTTTCAGAGCGTCTTGGCAGATCTGACGTGTTTTGAATTTTATCTTGAAGTTCACTTATCATTTGTTCTTTGCATTTGATTGAATCTTTAATGTCCTGTCTCGCATTACTTTCATCCTGAAGTGAGTCCTTTAGGTCTTGAATTTCCCTTTGCAGAGTTGTCATCTGTTCAGTTAGGGCCGTTTGACTTACTGTTGCAGCCTGTAAGTCTTCCATTTTACTTTGCCTTGATCCGTTTCAATTCCTGACCAACTTCTGCCCTCTGCTGGACGTTGCGGGTACTGCCGTTGAACCGTGAAACCACACCGTGCGGCAAGAGGGGGCGGTCAAGCTCTTACTGTAGCATTCAGTCAATATCGAGAAGGCCGGAACTGATGGTGAATGATGATTTATTTGAGCCGTCCGTATCATCAACCAACCAACGTAAGAGCTAGGCATAAACAAAAAATAAATAAATCATAAAATAAACCATAATGCATAACTGATTACATTGGTAGTCGTTTTCACAATTAATACAATCATATAGACACGTTCCGTTTTCATAACAACATTCTGAATTATAATTACAAACCTTGTTCCCCTTATCAACTGAAGCTAGACAGAAGTATTCCTCAAACTTTCTTTGTCTTCTTCTCCGTGAACCGTTAATAGCCTATCCTTTGCTCCGTCTTTACTTCTAATTGATTTCCGTTTGCTTCTTCTGTGTTGCGCCCGTTGCGCCTCCCTACTTGGCTACGGTTGCTATGACGCTATCAAAATAAAAGCCCGTATACCTTCGCCGTTGTTAAACATAAAGAAATAGTTCACCTTTACATTCACCTTTACAATATATATATATATATATTTTTTTATTATTTTTTTTTATTATAATTATTTCTCCACTCCTTGATTGTGTTTTTTTTATAGTTGTGTACATTGAATAAATAAGACACATTAATGTTTTGAGTGGCTATATGGCAGCCCCTGGCCACCCCTTGGGGGCGCCATTGGTTACTGAACGTGTATCCGGTGTGATAATTACAGATGTGAGACTGATGAAGAAACTGGGGGAGACACTGGCCAAATAATAAGAAACCAGATAACTAAACTAAAAGTAACACACAAAACAAAACACACAACTGTGGTTTTTATGGTTCATCATTAGTATTTGAAAAATTTGAGTGGATCCTATTGGTGCAGCCCTCTTCTCCTGAACTGCTCCTTTCATCATTTGTTGAGAAAATAGAACGCTTTTTCTTGAAAAATGAAATGTGAAAGAACAAAAAAAAAAAAAAAAAAACAAAAAAAAAAGTTTTTGTTGTCTAAATTACACATTTTAAACAAACATCAAGTCAACATGTCACTCGGGACACAGAATAAGTTTCTGGTTTTCATCAACAGGTCATATAACTTGTTTTTGACTTATTGCTTCATCTGGGTGGGATCTCGAGTTTCTGCTGTTGAAACTGTCTTAAGTGAGTTTGGAAACAGCAGGAGCAGCACATTCTGGAGAGTGTTGTAGTTTTATGGTTAGTTTTACCTGTTCAATTTCCTTTGTTTGTCTTTGTTTTGTTCAAATAAATGTTTAGAATTCAGATTAAATGGGAAAGTGATCTCCATGAAAAAAAATCCTACTATATATTTTTTTTATTTTTTACAGAATCCCAAACTGCACTGAGAAGATGAGGTTTTGATTTATTTTGTTTGCATTCTGCCTGATGGTTTTTGTGAGCTACAGTCAGCTGGAAGGTCCTCCAATGGGCCATTCCCATCTGTACATGGTCGGCCCTGCCCGGATAGCTCCAGTCAGCCCCAGCCTGGCCTGGTTGATTCCACACATCCTTGCTTAGGTATGCAAGGAATGCAGTCAGAAACGTTTTCAGCTTCTAGGTAATCAGCACGATAATGAATGATAATGAATTGAGCATGCCTTAAGCCCATGTGGGCTGATTCTACCCACCAATCAGAGGCTTGCTCTAATAGAAGGTGTGAATAGACCCTCGCTGTGTCTCAATTCAGGGTCTGCATCCTTCGAAGCACCCAGCCTACTCGGCCGACCTGTGCACGAGAAAAGGCTAACTTTCTGTTTTGAGACCGGATGTAGAGTTGTTCATTTCCGCAAACTTTTTAGTGCTTTTGATTTGCTGAATCGCTACTGTTGCGGACTCAAAAGTCATGTCAAAATTACAAAAACGGAATGATCGTGTTAAGCTACAAAGAGCAGAAGGTGGGAACACTCATCACTACTGCGTCCCGCTGTGTGCCGCTGGGGGGAGATTTAACAAAACCATTAGTTTTCACTCCTTTCCCAAGGAGCCTGAGTTGCGGGCACAATGGCTGATAAAAATCAGACGGGACCGCTTCGGCGTTACGGCCAGCTCTAGAGTGTGCAGTCGGCATTTTGAGACTGGCGAGATCTTCTTGTCTTCCTCTGGAAAGCAATGTCTTCAGCCAAAAGTTGTTCCGTCGTTATTCCACTGGAATGACTACACGAAAAAGTCAGAGCGACCCGGAGTTTGGGAGCGCCGCCCTCGGCCTGTTGACACCGTGGCTATGGCAACCGAGGACGACAACACAGAGGATGGAAACACCTATATCCCTGTCGTGGGTTATGCCGAGTCTGATCCAGCCTCCATCCCCATGATTGAAGATCATGATTATGCAGCAAGCTCTTTGATTGTCGTAGATCGCATTAAATATGAATTTATGTCAAGAGAGATCGAGGAGCTCAGGCAGCAGCTTGAGTCATACCACCTCACTCAGGGGTTTGGACTGCAGCGATTTGCCACATCACCCGATGACATTCGGTACTATACAAGGTAAGTAATCCTGAAGTTTTTAAGTTACCCTATATATACTTTTAGCATTGTACATCCATCCATCCATCCATCCATCCATCCATCCATCCATCCATCCATCCATCAATCAATCAATCAATCATCTATCTATCGGCAATCTCTCCAGAAAAATAAAATTTACATCCACAGTTTAAATGCAGATTTCCATCATATGAGCATCTGATGGCTTTTTGGAACCTAATTGAAGAGGCAACAAGCAGAATGGTGAGGGTCACCACTCACCAGTGATCAGAAGAGCCTTTCTACCAGCACATCCACCGAGAGCCCTGTGAACAGACCAACTGTAAGTTCAACAAAATTACTACCTGGTTGTTTTGTGTTGATTACACATTTTTGTTGCTGACTGGACCGTTTTTTTCTCTCTCTGTCTTCCAGAAATTGTTGCCAATTGACGAGCTGTTTCTGTTCCTCACTTATCTTGCAACTGGCTGTAGACAGAGGGAACTTTGTCACAAGTTTAACATCCACAGAGCTACAGTAAGTAGAATACTTGTGTCATGGTCCAACTTTTTGTACACCTTGCTTGGATCTGTCTCCATCTGGATGGCACCTGACAGAGTGAGCGCAAACTGCCCCACAGATTTCAGTGGCCCTTACAAAAATACTCAGATCATTCTTGACTGTACTGAAATGAGGTGCCAAACACCCTCCTCCCTTCTGCCCCAGAGCGAGGTGTTTTCAGCTTACAAGTCGCACTGTACCTTCAAAGTGTTGATTGGCATGTCCCCCCATGGAGCACTCACATTTGTGTCAGCACTTTTTGAAGGCTCCATAAGTGACAAGGAAATTTTCCGGCACTCCGGCATCTCCTCCCTCCTAACGCCCGAGATGGATGTAATGGTGGACAAAGGGTTTCTGATCGATGAGCTAGTGCCCGGGAAAGTCCATCGCCCAGCCTTTTTGTCCAAGCAAGCCCAAATGTCAGAGGTGGATGTGCTTAGAACCCAGTCCATTCCACGTGGAGCGGCTCATCAGGAGGGTTAAAGAAAACAAACTTTTCGACACAGTCATCCCTCTTTCCATTTCTGGAAGTATTAACCAAATGTTTACTGTTGCATGTCTCCTCACAAACTACCAACACGGACCCCTGGTCAACGAATGGGTGCTTGAGTAAAAGCTTGAAATTGGTACTGTCTGTTTAGTAGTATGTGGGAGAAGTAGCCAGTATATGGAAAAATAATCTGCAGTTCTTTTCGTTACTGAATCCAAAATTCTTACCTTTAATAGTGAAATGGAGATGAAAGTGTTACTACTAAGTTTGAGTAACTGTTTTATGGTTTTGTATAATGTATTTTAAATTCATGTATGTAGTTATTCCCCAACAGTAGAAGTAGCTGATTTTGTTTTTAAGTAAAGAGCTAACACGCCCCCTTCCATGGTTAAATAAAGTTCAGTGATAGATGTTTTACTGTTTACTTTGCAAATAAAACCACCTTCCTTTAACAGCACTGTTTTGCTCTGTTTTATGTGCTTCTTATTGACTGCAATAGATATAAAGATGATAAATACTATTTTCCTGGAATTCGGAAATAAAAACACAAATTTCAAATGATCAATTATATTTTAACTTACTTAGAATTTTATAACAGTAAACATATGAACATTTTTTAATGGTTTGAACACAAACTCTGCAGATATTAATACATAAAAAATAAATTGAACAACATGGAAAATAATACAAATGCCTTTTCAGACCATGTAAGTTGATGACATTTGAGTCAGGAATAACAAGCTAACCATTTATGACTCCGGGTTATGATCGGGTTAAGGTCGGGATTCGGGTTTCTGAGTTGATCAGAATAACCCGTTTACAAGCACAAATAGAAAGAGTTACCCCTAACTTGCATAACCCGATATAAATGCGGACGTTGGGGTAGCGTCAGGACGTGTGGACTACGTCCAGACGCAATACGCGTCATTTCCGGTTCTTCTCGTTCCAGTATCTGTGAAAACAACAACATTTTTCCTAGTTCGGAAGAGATAGCGACCGCGTTTGTTTGCGCTTTAGTTTCCTCGATACTCCGAAAGTGTGGTGCTGTGCCGCGACTCGCCAACTTGTTGTTTACTTCCGGAGTTCTGGCGCATACAAGACGTCTCGCTACTCAAAAGACCAAGATTCCTTGCGAACAGAGCATGCGCAGAACACACGCTTTGATGGGGATATCCCTGTATGCGATTACACGACCAAACATTCGGGTTAGAAAAGGGTTACCCCAGGTGTAGTAACCGGGTTTTTAAAAACCCGGTTATGAGCATATCCGGGTTTCTGGCGGTGTTTACGTGGACCTGCGGAACCGGGTTATTGTGAATATTCGGGTTTTAAAAGGGTTACTGGCTGCATGTAAACGCACTGCATGAACACATGAAAATAGAAAAGTGTATATCTTACACTTCATTGTCTCCATCACACCCTCATCCCTCTGTATTATTTGGATGAACACATCTTCTTGAGCAGAGACCACAAAATCACACCAGCTCATCCCTGTAGTTAGCAGCTGGCCCTGAACTTGCCAATAATAGGCATGTGCTGGTTTAAGCTGCAATGTCCCACTGATGACCTTGAGGTAAGGTTTGAAATCAGGTGTTTTTTTTTTCAACACACCTGATTTCAATCAGCAGGTGATTAACCGGCTTCTGCAGAGCTTGATGAGCTGCTGAACAGGTGAATTAACTGTGTTGGAACTGGGAAACAACAAAAAGATGCAGGAGACCGGCTCTCGAGGACTGAAGTTGCCCACCCCTGCTCTAAGGGGTCAAAAATGATACCATCTGGTGATGCACCAATCCATGGTGCATCCGGGTGCACCACAAATCCACATTTGTAATGGTTAACTCGTTTTATCTGGCAGTATTCCCAGATAGCATCTGCCTCTATCTCTAAACCCCTCTTCATAGGGCCTGTCTGGCGAGTACCTTTCAAGATGCGTTCAGCCAGCAGCTCTTCGGAGAGTTCACCCACATGACAGATCTCTCTAAATCGAGATGCAGTCACTCGTGGTCTCCGTACATTGTGCCAGTCGGCACACACACTCTACCCTCGCGTAGCACATTCTATGCTCTGGGATATTTCGAGGGTTACCTCAAGACATTTCATGTGCAGCTGTTGCTTCCTGGAACAGACAAACATGCATTCTGATGATTTCAGTCTGTAGTCTTGCAGAGGCAATGGTGGAGGAGGTGGAGCATTATGGAGGGTCTTCACTTTCTTTTTGGGTGGTTGCTGATAAGAAAATGGACTTCCTTGTTGCACCTTGCCGAGCAGTGACGCCTATTCCCATGCTGCAGATCATAGGCCGGTCAGCATCGGAGAAAGGTTGGTAGACTTCAGAAACCCGCAGAACCGAGAGGTCAGGAAGGTCCCCGTGAAGGCCTTTGTACAGTTTGCTCCTGAATGTTAAGAACACGCATACAGAAAAATTGTAATCAATACATAAATGTATAAACCGATCATTTTTATTACTTGGTAGGCCCTATAACTCACTATATTACCACTGATGGCGTGTTTGAATCTGAAGCTCCTGTGCATGTGTCAAAAAACCTCTCACGGCATGCTAGTGTGCCGCGGCACAGTGGTTGAAAAACACTGATCTAGAGCCTTGTGTAAGAAAGCCCAGAGTAGTGAACCTTTTTTGATACAAGCTTCATGTGATTCAGAAAGCTTCATTTAGCTATCACTATATATTACCATGAGAATCTGCTGTTTGAAAACAGTAAACAAATTGCCCCCCCATTCTGTATTAAATATCATTGCCTTATAAAATGCTGTGATATTATCTGAAATCCCATCAGTAGCCAGTACTTACTGCACTCCCTCTGTGGTCTTTCTTGTTTTGCGTTTGGCTGAGAGGACAACCATCTTCTCCACCGGGCCAGGCTTTATCCCCTATTAAAATATGGTCAAAATAAATATAATATATATAGTTACATAAAAAATATTGTGATGATTGGACTCACCATAACTCTCGGCTTATGCCACTGTTGTTCACCTTCAGTGCAGCTTAACATTGGGGGAACAACTTGGACTTTCAACCGCGAATAGTGTGCAGATTGAAAGAGAAGAGCAACACAGTGGTTGCATGAAGCTTTTCCAGCCTTACACGTGCAGGTGAAGTCCAGCAGTTAAACAGGCTGTGAATCTTTCAGTACCACCTACAAAGTACAATATTTCAATGTATTTAATATATTTTATATTGAATATCCCTAGAAATATAATCAATTTCTAAAGATAGCATGTTTGTCAAATGCACTAATTTCTGAGCACGTCCCTGATATGACAGCTTGACATGATCCTAGCAACATCCTATAATTTGCATCCAACCTATTACATTATATACACTATACACAACAATTTCACACTGCCTCTTTTTAAGATCATACGCTGAGTTTGTGAGCTTTCTCGGTCTTCTTCATGGACCTGAAGCATTCTGCCCTGACCACCACCTCTCCAGCACCCTGATGGTTGTCAGACGCTGCAGAAAAACAACAATTTTAGTAAAGTTAGTAACAGAATAACGTTAGTTGGTACGTTGTAGGTGCAGGAACTGTAATACAAAGATAATATATGCAGACACTTGAAGCAGATTTTTTCATGAAAAAAATCAAATGATCAATTTTTATGTTTGAAGAGTGATCGATTTGTTGTTTACATCACTCAACACACTAGCAGAAATGCATTACAAAATGAGAAGACACGTCGTCTTCATTTAGGAGCACATCTCTGTATAGTGACAGTTACTATGCCTTAAACAGGCATTCAAACTACGGGGGAACGTTAGTCAACAGCCAGATGTTCCCCTGCTACACTCAGATGAGCTAACCCTAACCAAACACACACCCACACAGCATATCAACAAACTGTGAGAAAAAGTCAGAAGATATATAAAAAATGACTGTTTCGGTGTTAAGGGTCTCTAGTGGTATTTATGAAGGATGTGTTGTTGTGACTTACCTTCGAAATTATACAAATACTGGGAGTTGTAAAATTTGAATCCTTTCTCTCTTTTGCTCTGAGGCGCGGGGGGAAAAAAGATCAACAAGTCAATGAACATCATCTACAGACATATTCGACAAATGCCCGAGACATCTTGAAAAGTTTAAATCGCCGCTTAATTCAGCCATTTGGCTGACTTCTGATGGAAAACCCGACCACAAATCCTAGCGTAAACATGCAGCGGCTCACAACGGAAGTGAAACGCTCTACAGGAGTTTTCCCCCCGGAAGTAGCACATGCTAAGACGCACATAGTCTATTTGCTGACTGATAAGCCGGCTTATCAGTCAGCAGTGGGTGTGTTGGCCCTGGTCAGCCTGAAGCAGACCACTTCAGAAAGAAGGCTGAAAAACAGTCTTGTTGCACCCTGAAAAAAGGCAGGCCACCAAGATATGTAAGCAAGCTATGCTGTTCGGGCCGGGCCGACCAGGTACAGATGGGAATGGCCCAAAGTCCTCGTGGCCTTTATGGTTTGAGCGGCTATGGCAACCCCTGGCCACCCCGTGGGAGCGCCATTGGTTACTAAACACATATCAGGTGTGATAATTACAGATGTGAGACTGATGAGGAAACTGGGGGGACACTGGCCAAATAATAAGGAACCAGATAACTAAACTAAAAGTAACACACAAAACAAAACACACAACTGTGGTTTTTATGGTTCATCGTTAGCATTTGAAAAATTTGAGTGGATCCTATTGGTGCAGCCCTCTTCATCGGTATTGGAATGTCAACTCAAGTTTGGGAATTTTTGAAGCATGAAACCTTTTATTCTGAAGGGGAGACTTTGTGAAGTGTTCATTAAAGGTGTGGTTGACTGAAATAACATTTAAAAAATGTTTTTCATAATCAGTCACTGAGCTTTTCAAGCAGACTAACCATGAAAATAGTCTCCTACGCATATCTCCTGCATTAGCTTCTGATAGAAAATAGACGATGGAACTCAATTCGGACAGCTCTACGTCACACTGTGAATTGGTGTTTGTGGACTCACCGATCTTGACTCACGACGGGGAAGGCTGTTGTTGTTTAAATACCCTGAAATCAGCATCGGACATCTCGGCTGGTTTAAGCCAGACCCTTTGAGATACAGAATTCGGACCATAGGCTTCAATAGAATCAATGGAATGCAGAAGTTGTCCATAGAGCTTCGGACAGTTCCAAACACCTATAGTTCCACTGTTGAATGCTGTTCATTCTCTGGGTTTCAGAGCTTTTTTCTTCTGGTAAGTTAATGAAATTACAACATTTTGGCATTGTGAAGCAATAGCTCACTGCCTCATACCAATCTGGTTTTCATTAACAGGTTATATAACTTGTTTTTGACTTATTGCTTCATCTGGGTGGGATCTCGAGTTTCTGCTGTTGAAACTGTCTTATGTGAGTTTGGAAACAGCAGGAGCAGCACATTCTGGAGAGTGTTGTAGTTTTATGGTTAGTTTTACCTGTTAAATTTCCCTTTTTTGTCTTTGTTTTGTTCCAATAAATGTTTAGAATAGAGATTAAATGGGAAAGTGATCTCCATGAAAAAAAAAGTCCTACTATATTTTTTTTATTATTTACAGAATCCCAAACTGCACTGAGAAGATGAGGTTTTGTTTTATTTTATGTGCATTCTGCCTGATGGGTTTTGTGAGCTACAGTCAGCAGCAAGATCCTCTTTGTCCTCTCTGCCCGCCTGGTCCTCCTGGTCCTCCTGGTCCTCCTGGTCGTCCTGGTTTTCCAGGTGTTATAGGAAACAAAGGTAACTACAACTCTTTCGCATAATTTAGCCTATAGTTAGGGTTATAACATTTAGCTTCTCTGACAATATCACTTTGTTCAGTTTTCCCTCAAGGAAATCACAATCACATGCCATTGATAAGATTTCTCAAGCTTGATCTCCATATGAAAATGTCCGGATATGTGAAAGCTTGACTAACAAAGTAAAAAAAAAAACCTCTTTCTCTGGGAAAAGATTAATTTAAAATGGAATTTAAAGGACTTACAATTTTTTGGGTGTTAAAAGTAAGAGTTTCATTCTCCTCTGTCCTACTGGTTGAAAGTGGAATTGCAACGGTTGTAAAACACCCTGCTGCAGTCTGCTGTAGCTAGCCCTAACAACGAGCTAACACTAACACGTGCCAGCTAATACTAAAAGATCTATACGGTTGGACAAATAATATTAATACTTACAAGTCCAGTAACAACAAGGCCAGGTCACCATCAGTCCATGATTTTGTAGCCTCCTTTAGCTCCCTCAAACTAAGTCACACTGATGTTCACTCTGATTTTTAGCTCTTTGCTTTGCCTCCAAAGACATAACTCTTTCACTTTTACTTCCAGGCTCAAAAAAAGCAAACTTTTTTTTTCTTAAGTAAATTTAATTTATATAGCACTCATCATAGAAAGAAAATCACAAAGTGCTTCCCATAGATCAAAACAAATCATAAAGTCACATAATGATCCTAAAACAGAAATAAATTAAAATCAGAAAATATGTCATAACTTTATAATATACAATAAAACAAATGAAAGATGATTACAAATTCAAGTTAAGAATAAGAAAATAAAAGGTTTAGGTAAAAGCAGCTTTAAATAAAAGGGTCTTCAGCTGTAAAGCAGGTAAAGTAAAGCACATTGACTTGCCTCTGGGTTTGAAGTGTGCTCTATAAATAAAGCTGCCTTGCCTACTGGTTGTGCAGCACATCAGGATGAAGACCAAAGGTGACAGATCATTTGCTGCTGTGGCCCCCAGACTCTGGAACTCTCTCCCCCTGAGCCTGAGATCAGTGGACTCAGAGGTCTCCTTTAAAAAGCAGCTGAAAACTCACTTGTTCAAGCTGGTTTTTGTGTGACCTTCATCACCCTCTCCTTATTCTGCTCTTTCTACTTAATCCGCCTTTTCCTGCAGTCCACTGATTTCCCTCTTTCCTATTAATTTTCTTTCTCCCTTACATTATAATTTATCTTATCACAAATTTTGTTTATTCTCTTATTTTAAACATATTTTAATATTGAAAAAATACATTTTTATACTTAAATTGTTTTGTGAAGCGCCTCGTGATTTTTCTCTTGAGAGGCGCTATATAAAAGATACGTTTCTTTCTTTCTTTCTTTCTTTCTTTCTTTCTTTCTTTCTTTCTTTCTTTCTTTCTTTCTTTCTTTCTTTCTTTCTTTCTTTCTTTCTTTCTTTCTTTCTTTCTTTCTTTCTTTCTTTCTTTCTTTCTTTCTTTCTTTCTTTCTTTCTTTCCCCCATACTCCCTGTTCTGTTATCATGACTTCAAACCACATAATGGGGTTAATGTGTACATTCGATTTTGTTTGCTATCCTTGATCCAGGAGATCCAGGTCTACCAGGATTTGCTGGAGAACGTGGGGAAAAGGGACAGCCAGGACGACCGGGACCACCGGGACCACCAGGATTGTCCATGTTAGGTATGGTGCCTACCTAAACTTTAATGTTTTGCATCATTATTGCTTTATAGCGGGTGTATTCGATTCCGGGCCTGGAGGGCCGGCATCCAGCATTTTTTTTTAGTTTTAAGTGTGTTTAAAACACACCAGCAGATAATTAACAGGCTTCTGCAGAGCCCAGTGAGCTGCTGCCCAGGTGGTTCAGTCACCGAATCAAGAGTTCTGGAGCAGGGAAACCACTAAAACTTGCCGGCATTCCAGGACCATAATTGAATACCTTAGCTTTATAGTATCAAGGCGACTGATCTTCTAGAATCAAACATCACTATTTCTACAGGAATACTTCTGTTTGACAACGTTTTTGCTGACTAATGGTTATAAGATGGGGTTTTATACTTTTGGCCGCTTATCTGGGGTTGGGTTGCAGGGGCAATAACCTCAGCAGGGAGGCCCAGACGTCCCTCTCCCTGCTACTTGGGCCAGCTCCTCTGGGGGAATTCCAAGGCGTTCCCTGGCCAGCCGAAAAACATAGTCCTTCCATCGCACCTTGGGTCTTCCTTTCAGTCTTCTCTCCTGGTTGGACATGTCTGGAAAACCTCACCAGGAAGGTGTCCAGGAGGCATCCTAATCAGATGCCTGAGCCACCTCAACTGGCTCCTCTCGATGTGGAGGAGAAGCGGGTCTACTTTGAGCTTCTCCCGGATAACTGAGCTTCTCATGAGTAAACTGCTCCAATGATAATTGCATTAACTTAGTAAAATACAGCAAATCTGAATCAGGAAATCTTCCATTAGGTATTTATTTATTTATAAACTTATGTTTTAGGAGAATAAAAACCGCTTGAGATGAGCCATCTCATTAACGAGATGAGAGAAAAGAAAGATAACAAAAAACACATCAAACAAATCTAGAACATTAATCACAAATAAAAAAACAACAACACATTTCAGGAGCTTTATCATCTGAAAATTTTCTCTCCAAAAAGCATATTTTTAACTTAACCTGTGTTTGATCCAGGTAATGAGCCCTGTAGCATCAATTTAAGCGCCGTACAGGACCGCCTCGACAAGTTAGAGCTGGGTAAGTGTCAGCACCAACACAATAACGTATTTTGTTTTGAAACTTTTATGGTTTTCTAATTTATAATTCATTAACATTTGAATTCAGTTAATAATATTGATACTTTTTATTAACCATTGAAAAAAAAAACTACAAATCACATTATGACATTATTACTTGTTTTTTATCCTGGCATTTATCAACGTTTAATGATTATTAATAAACACGGTCATTGTGTTTCCAGCTTAGTCTGAAATGTTTCATATGGCAACTGCAGATGGGCAGCAGTAGCTCAACAAGTTATGCGGGTTGTCCAATAATCGGAAGGTTGCAGGTTCTGATCCCAGCTCCGGACAGAGAATTTTGCTGTTGTGTCCTTGGGCAAGACACTTAACCCACCTTGCCTGCGGGTGGTGGTCGGAGGGACCGGTGGCGCCTGTGCTCGGCAGCCTCGCTTCTGTCAGTGCGCCCCAGGGCACTACATCATAGCTTATCACCTTGTGTGTGTGAATGGATGAATGATACACTGTAGTGTAAAACGTTTTGGAGTCCTTACTCTGAGAGGCGCTATACAAGTGGGGGTCATTTATCATTTATGTAATAAATAGTTGGTACAGAAAAGAATCACGCCCTTTGAAAGACATCCATCTTTTTTTGCTTTATAACTTTAAATGGAAACACAAACCAAAAAAAGTCATCATTTCCTTAGCAGACCATGGTTTCCAGCTTCCACCTGTGATCAACTGTAATCAGTGTGATTAATGGAGAATAAATTGTGAATGTTTTTTGTTGAGAGGAGCTAAATGAAAAAAAAATTTTTTTCATTTCATGGCTTCTTCTATAGTACGTCATGGCAAAGAATGATCATCCTTTGCATGTGACAATGATTCCACAGATGTGGCTTGCAAGCAAAAAGCCACTTTTCAACAAAGGCCACATTACAGCTGGTCTCCAGAATGCACCAGGAGGATTCTGATGCCAAGTGGACAAAGGTCAGAATCAGATGAGATCAAAATGAAATTATTTGGCCTCGACACTAAAAGGTTCACCAGGTGTAAATCCACTGCAGCTCACCAGCTACAACACACCATACCTACAGTAAAGCACGGAGGTGGCAGCATCCTGCTGTGGGGGTGTTTCTCTGCCTCAGGGACTGGGGCTGTCGTTAGGATAAATGGATAGAGGAAAATAATGTCAAATTTTTGAAGAAAACTATCCTCTGTAGGTAAGCAGATTTGGCTCTCTGTTTGACAAAAACAGTTCAGGGGCGTGTCCAGGGAGTGGCCTGGGGTAGCACATGCCACACTTGGAATCTGATTGGCCACCCCCAGGTGTCACCATACTGAATTCCCTGAATTCCCCTGACCCATTGGCTCTTCATTGTCCACAGAAGGCTTGAGGTAAAACAGAAAAGCATAACCATTGGTGCCACCTATGCACAAAGTAGTGCCGTACCTGGGCCACCCCATTTAAAAAAATCTGGACACGCCACTGAAACAGTTAGTTTTATCTCTAGATCCTTTCCCAGGTTCTACTGATGACCTCTTTCCTATTCATGTTCTCTTTTCCTTTCCTCACATTTTTAATACATTTATGTATACTTTTCAAATTTTTTTATCATTTTTTATTTTTAAATGTTTGTTCTTGTGAAGCGTCTCATGATTTTCATCTTGAAAGGCGTTATATAAAAAAGATTGTTTCTTCTTCTTTCTCGCACCCAACTGGACAATAAACACTTAATAATGATTTATAAAATGTTAGTGCTTTTAAATATATTTGTTCACTGTCCAAAATAATCCGATTTGTCTTTTTGTTGTTGTTGATCTGTTTTTTTGACCAGTTGGTGATTTTTCTGTGTCTTTCTCTTCAGCTGTAGGTTATCCGTTTGTCCGAAAGGTCGGTCAGAAATACTTTGTGTCCAACAAGGAGAGGGACTCGTTTGAGAAGGCCGTTGAGTTCTGCTCCCAGCGAGGCTTAGAGCTGGCTCTGCCCCAGAACCAAGAGGAGAACAACAAACTCACTGAGGTGTTCAGGGATGGTTACACAGAAGTCTGGATCAATGTCAGCAAGAATAAGGCAAAAGGGAATTGTGTTGTTCACACCAATAATCGACCTCTGACCTTTACTAAGTGGGGGAAAGATCAGCCAGACGCCTCCATCCAGGATTTCGGCTGCACCATGTTGACTGAGAACGGCTTCTGGAGAGTGACGAGAGAATGCTTCCTGAATGCTTTCATCGTCTGTCAGCTCTAGAAGGATCTCAGTCTTGATTTCTTTACTTATGTTTTCTATTCTACCACCAGTTAGCTACATGTCTTCTTTAAGTGCATCCATTAGCATCATTTTATTCAATTTCTCCTCTTTAATGATTGCAATTGGAGTTACATTTAATTCTGTTAGAAAGCCTGATTAGCCACCTTGACTATGGGGTAGGGCTTGTAGTTATTGTGTAGACATGAACTAATGTAACAGACGCCGTCTGTTTTGTGGCCACTAGGTGCCCTCAGCGTCCCTACCTACTCTCCTGGCTCTAGCTGAGCCAGGTGGAATTACTTTCAATCAGTGAGGCTCCCTGTTAAAAGGGTGTGTCTGATGATACAGAGGGGGGGAGTTCAGTAGAGAACAAGCAGGAGTGTTTGCTCTCCCTTTTCCCTCCTCGTGCTGACGTTAAAGTCTCGTTTTGCCTACCTCTGTGGTATCGATAGTAGCTTCCTAGTTTCTCGAGCTCATTTTGTGTTTTCTTCGGCATCCTCGTTAAAGAGAAATCTAGCTCACCCTTTTGGTGGAGCTTTTTGTGTTAATCCTGCTCATTCTTTACCCGGTTTTAATCCCCGGCGCGTTGTGTTTTATATTATTATTGTTGTCAAATCCCCAGTTTTGGACGTATTTTGGTTTTGTATCATTTTAGCCTTTTTCCTGCATGAATTCAGTGACTTTTAGTTAATAAACTCCTTTAAGAGAGTGAATCTTGGTTTGTTTCCTGTTCACAAGCACATTTCTTTACGCTGCCTATTAACATCATCTCCTAGTCGAGCTGGGGGACGTAAAAACCAACATAGCTAAACGTGTGGCTAACACCCTCCAAAAGTGCTAAAACCTTCTGTGGTATTCCCCCATTGGTTATTCCCTCTGGTTTTGAGTGTTTCCAGGTGTGTGACCATCGCAGGTGTTTCTCTCTCATGGAGAACAGATGCTGAAGTCAGTCTGGATGCAGTAGGAAGTTAAAATGAAATCCTAAAACTCACTCCAGGTTTCTGGGGGTCAATGTTCCTGATGTTTTAGTTGTTTCCCTGCTCAAACAAACAGAATTCACCTATTAAATCTTGTGACTTTACTAATCCATTTAAACAACTGGTTTTCTTATTTCTTTTGTTTTTTACAGATATTAGTATTACATTCTTATCTTTGCTCATCTTGGGATTTCTTTAAATATTAACAGGATTTAATTAAAAAAACATATATTTTTTTAGAATTTGAGAAAACAGACATAAAACGATTTGTTCTGACTGTGTGTTTCCCTTACGTGGAGGCAATGATTATAAAAATGGCTTAAATTTAATTAATTTTAACATGTATTTTTTAATTGAAATTATACTAAAGTTGTATTTATGTTCATTGCTATTGGCCTTTAAAAGTAAAAAAAAAAAAAGCAGTACGTGAAGATCCAGTGTGGGATTAACTTGGACGATAAAAAAAACTGATAATATTTTCTGAGCTCTTGTAATGATTTTAACCACATCACAGTGTGCAAAAGCCTGCAGATCACTCTCATTAAAAACTGTTTTTTGACTTTCATTTTCCCCACAATCATTTCTTTGATTCTCAGAATTTTTGGATGATTTTGGAAGATAGATAAAAAAAAACACTGTTTATTTGGGTTTGAAAACTGTCCATTAGGTCTTTTATAGGGTACTGAACTTTTTTTCCACATCCTTTATGCATTACTTTACCATTTTTTTATATGATGCAATATAGTTAGTTCAGTTTCAGTTTAATTATTCATAAAGCAACTTCCACGACCTTATTATCAGAAGCCCAAGGTGCAGAACACAACCACAAAATACACGATAAAAACAAAGTGTGATTTAATTTTTTTAAAATAATATCATTAAACATTAGTCAAATAAAAGCAGGAAACAATCATAAAAACATGTTAAACGAGATAAAAACAGTTAAGTCAAGGCATTGTTGTGATCCTTATTGCTGAAATGCCATCACATAAAAATGAGTCTCCAAGCTCATTTGACAAAATGTCCCTTTTGAGATAAAACTAAATTAAATACATGATAATGAAAAAACAAGTTCTCTGGATTTTGAATGGAAAGTGAGGTGATGAGAGGTGGAGTCAAACTGCAGTCCGTCCATCCATCCATCCATCCATCCATCCATCCTCCTGTGAACAATACTTGGTTTCTTTCCCAGTGCTGGATTCCAGCAGATCAAGGAGAGCATCCCAGACTTCCCTCTCTCCAGCAGCACTCCTCAGTAGGGACGTGTCTGATGTGTCGACACTTCGAAGCGTGTGTCGGGTATCCAGGAAGATTTTTTGTGAAGCACGGATCGAGGCTTGTGTTGATTACATAAGCAGTAATGTTCAAGGCCTCGTTGGCAGTCTGTACCATGTGACCGATTCAGGAACTGGATCGTCGGTTTGCGCCGGATTCAAAATAAAAGGGGCAGCCAAACCCTGCTGGTTCCCCTGTCACATTGTGCTGTTGAAACCCTGTCCTATTAGTTTACTTTCTCTTTTGGACCAGACAGTAATAAAAGGACAGTTTAGGACAATACTAAGAATATATTGCCATCTTAAGCATTTCTTTTTTCAGTTCAAAGGTTTACAGTTTTACTTGAATCGTCCACTTGATGACCCAGTCGATCAAATGAATCGTCACGGTGCCTCAAATCAAGAGTCAACCAGTTGGACAGAAAGCTCCAGCTCATCATGAGGCTTCATCTCGCCATCATTACTCCTCAGTGCCTTCTGAATCCTGAGATATTACCAGACCAGAGAGGACATGTTTCCAGCTGGTTCTAATCCAAGGTCTCCTTCCAGTATAAACTCGTCACGTTCCATTCCAGTTCCAGTTCCAGTTCCACGTTCCATTCCAGTATAATGCTTCAAGTCCCCAAACCGCCTCCATTCTGTCCTCACACAGATGTGCTAGACCAGAAGTTGGGAACCCTAGTTCTGGAGAGCTGCTATCCAGCATGTTTTAGTTGTTTCCCCTGTTCAGCAGCTCATAAGGCTCTACAGAAGTCTGTTTATCATCTACTGATTAAAATCAGGTGTGTTGAAGCAGGGAAACCTCTAAAACATGCTGGAAAGCGGCTCCCTAGAACTGAAACACAAATACAGAAAACATATGTCAATATTTGGTAAATTTCACATGTGTAAGAATTTTAAATATCAAAATGCATACTTTTGTGCCAAAGGTTAAATTGTTCTTAACCTTTTAGCTTTTTTAAACACAAACTTAGAAATCTAAAAGATGGCTAGCATAACACACATTAAGCTTAGTTACAACTATTACAGTATTCAACTCAAAACATCATTAAAACACTAACAGTGGGTGACTTACGAACAATGATACTCCAAGGCTTAAAACGTTTGTGAAAATGTCTTTTTTCCCACTGAAGAGAAACCTTTTTTTTTAATTTCAACCAAACCAAAACCTAACTCAAAACTGGCCACGAGGGGGCGACAAACAAGTCCAATACCACAGGATTTACTTTGTGGCTTTATTGTGAGAAGACACTTGAGTCTAACCTTACAACCATGGATGCAGCGGAAAATAATTATTATGTTTGTTTCTCCATGCCTACTTTTACACCATATGGGCATTCTGCTCTACAGTAAATTGTTTTGTTTCATTAAGAAAAATCCCCAAACTTCATCAAACATTAACACAAAACACACCAAGCTGCCTTTACTACGAATAACAGATTGGTCAAAAATACAATCTAAATCTGTAGCTGATTGGATGACGTCTCTGTGACAGTAATACTTGCAAACACCACTTTAGGATGCAAATGACAAAGCTAAGGTTAAACAAACAGTAAAAGTGACTCTGAATATGTAAATTGGAGTTTGTGATGACACTGACATCTGAATTATGACCAGCCAGAAGTCCCATTATGCATTTGCACGACATTAAGCTTGGCAGATAGCCTCCTGTCTCCAACATGCAGAGTGGAGGTGCCCATGTCTTTGAGGATCACATTAAAAATGCACAACATGCACTTGATTCCCATCTGTTTGACTTTGTCTCCAATGAAAGTCGCCAAATCTGCAACAGCTCTGTGCTCCGAATCCTAGATGAGAGTGAACTCTGGAACCACCCGTGATTCCTGAGATCCAGGATGGTTCTGATACACCATCTAATAAAATATCAAAAGATTATTTGTAAGTTCCAAAGTTCACCAGAACATGAACATGAAGCTGGATTTTATCCTTGGCGTCCCTTTTGCTGTTTTTATCAAAACTGCAAACTTTATTTTCCATGTCGCTCTATTTTAAGCTGTTTTTCACAGCACATGACAAACTCTCCATTTTTATGTGATCTTCTGACACATAAACAAACTCGTTGTATGACAGGCCCACCTTCACCCCCACCGCCTTCTTCATCTGTCGATTTTTTTTTGCCTGTGAAGTCAGTGAAGCTGTAAGACTTTTGTCAGCGCCAGCCAGAATCTTTAGCATTTCTTCCTCAGTAGGTGGCTTTTTCTTCTCTCTTCTCCGCCTTGCTCCAAAAGGAGACAAAATTCAGCTCGGTGACTGGCTGTGCACGTGTGTTTACATATTTAGATGTGTATGCGGCTAAACTGGCACAAAGAACTCTTTAGATCTCATGATACAGATATTTCTGGAAATGTGGAGAAAACAAAAGATGTGGGGGTAGATTAGAGAGAGCCAGATCACACATTGACAGGTTCTGGGAGTGTTGTGGCTAGTATTTCAGCAATCCTAAATAAGTTTCCCCACTTCCTTCCTCCTACTGGTTGAAAAAGGAATTACAGCTGTCGTAAACAACCCTGCCGCTGCCTGCTGTAGCTAGCGCTATCAACGACCTAACTCTAACACAAGCCAACTGATACTGAACAAGCCACGAAGTAAAAATAGTTGGACAAAAATGTTACTGCTTACAAGTCCAGTAGCAACAAAGCCAGGTCATCATCAGTCTGGGATTTCATAGAACGAGTGTAGGCTGCACTGATGCTCACTCTGCTGTTAGCTCTTTGCCTTGCCTCCAAAGACATTACTCTTTTTCCTTTACTTCCTTGATGCCAACAAAACAATCTAAATTTTACTTTTTCTTCTTCTTGTGCCCTTCATTGACGGTCGGCGAACTGAAAAAGCTAGCCTTTATTTTAGCTACCGCAGAGTAAACAGTTAACATCTAAAGCAGGTTGAGGGCTGCAGAGTGCTGTCAAATGCGAAGCTGGTAGAGTTTCTGCCTCAAGAATCACTGAAACCACTTTGAAAGTAACCGCTTAGAGTGTTAAAACTCTTTATGTTGTTTTAAACAAGCATGTGTTCCTACTGGTTCTTCAGCATCTTTTTGAAGTGCATGGTGAGAAAACAATGCACACACTTATTATCTATCACAGCTATGAATCTATTCACACCTGCAGCATGTGACTTCCTTAAACCTCCTTTCTGCCATTCCCTCTGCAGCTCCTCTGACTGTAAACATCAGCAGCTTCCAGAGCTGAGATTTGTAGCGTGATGCAGATGATATACATCACAGTTTCAGTCAAGTGAATGAAAACAGTTCACTTAGTTCTCACTGTGAGGCTAATTCAAGTTGTCGTACTGTCATTATGTTGTCTGATGATTTCAATTCCCTGAGCAATGCTTAATGCAAGCCGTAGGAAGCAGCGGCACGCTGGAAAACCTGGTTAAGATTTGGTGCAGGAATTGAACAGTTATTCTTTACTGAAGAAACAGATGGCAAAAGGAGATGCACATGTCAGCACCCACAAGTTAATTACTTTATAATAGCTATTTAAGCTTCACTTAAGCTTCCCTGCTGGTGCAGAGAAAGTGCTAAATCCACTCTAGAGTGGTTATAGATAAAAGGATCAGAGGGAAGTTTTTTCTCTCTCCATCTACTTTTACCCATGATGCATGGTATGCCAGCCAAGCTGACAGGACCAAGATGGCAGAGCCCGACAGATTAATGATAGGCCGCTCATTTAGCAACCACACTTAGGCACTTTCTTGTTTCAAAACATCGTGTTTCACTTTTACCGTCGACTTTGACAGCAGGTGATTTTATTAAACTGACACACTTTACTTGGACCTCATTTCTTACGTTCCACTTAAAAAAGAAAACTGTTAGGTGGATGCAAAAGAGAGATTAAACCTAAACTCAAACAGTAAAGACAGGTTTGCAGCTAGGGCTGCATGGTGGCACAGCTGGCAGTGATGTTGCCCTGCAGCAAAGAGACTGCAGGTTCGGACCCCAGCTGCAGCCTTTCTGTACGGAGCATGTTCAGCATGTTCTCTCCATGCACGCTTAGGCTTTCTCTGAGCTCTACAGTTTCCTCCCACAGACTAAAAACATGCTTGTTTAGCTTAATTAGCAGCTCTAAAGTGGGTGAGTACCCCTATGATGCACTGGTGACGTGTCCACCACCTCTTACTCTGTGACTGCGGGAGACAAACACCTTGCCTTGCAAACTCATTCAGAATTAAGCAGTTCGGAAAATGAATGAATTATTATGCATTTACCAAACAATGCGAACAAGGAGATTTTTTAAAAAGGAATTCAATCTGCTTATGCTGCCGCTCCTGCGACCCGACAACGTTTTTTCCGTGTGTGTGTGTGTGTGTGTGTGTGGGGGGGGGGGGTCGCAGGAGATCACGTTTAACATTGACATATATACGTTTAACACACAAACTCACAGTGTGAAGAAACCCAAACACATGGCTCGCATGCTAAAGTGACGTCACCACAGTAGGAGACTCATAGTAGATCTCAGCTGCAACCAAGTAAAACTAATTCTGCCAATAAAGGAAAACACTGATCTTGTAAAATGTTCTCTAACTCCAGCTCTGGTCACATTCTCGTCTTTTTCAAAAGTGCAAATAACTCACATGCAACAAGAGGATTCTCTGAGACTTAGATGTTTTCTGCTCACAACCCCCTTGCTCAGGATGGAAAACAACGAAAAGCCTCACATTCAGGTCCTGCCGGAAGGCCAAACAGTCAAGAAACAGTTCAGACTAAAAGGTAAAAAGGCTGAACAGCAGCGTTCCTGCAGCCAGCTGACAGAAAGGTCCACAAACATGTAGACCAGAAACATTAGTACACGAGACCCGCATTTTAATCATCTTAGTTCAAAAGGAGTCAGCTGAGCTGCTTTGGGCACTTGAGAAAGAGGCTTCCTGGTTACCTTCCTCTGCAGGTTTTCTAAACTCAGATCCAGAATCACACATCCTGTCTGACCTAGGAATGCTCCAGGAGAGGACAATAGGATAATTAAAGGTGTAGCTTTTCTGACACTTTTGATATTTGAATAAAATAGACCCGATCTCCCTTTTTTGGGGGGATTAACAAGAAGCAAAAAAGTAAGAAAAAGAACAAAAACCGTTATTCTGGGAGGTTCAAGCTAACAGAGGCACAATAAAGAGAGACTTTGGGCTCATGTGACACTAAAGCATCAGAATTAAACAGAAAGTAGAAGAGAGTTCAGCTCTTTTCTTGAACTTTTATTTAGTAAAATATTCATGGAGGTTTACATGTGGCAGATAACTCTGGGTCCCCGTTGGGATTCGGTTTGCGTCATCCTCCGTTTCCGGGTAAACTACAGTCTAGCGTCTAAAATTAGCTGCGCTATCTCAGGGGCTTACAGTTGTTTAAACTGCAATGAGAAGTGAGATATTAGGAGGCGTGCAGGGCATTTCATCAAACTTCAAGGTGTCGGTTTATGAAAAGAGCAGCTTATATCACCTGCTTGGTGAATGAGGAGATGTAGCTTCTCCTCTGTAAACTGGAGCGGACGCTCCCTCTGGGATTGTTCCGGCTGGAGAAGACCACAGCTGAGGTCTAACGTTCAACCTGAGTGCTCTAATGGAGCGGAAGGATCATCTGCTGTGAGACCACCTAAACTAAACTGTAATGAAGGACTCTTACATGCACGATGCTGGATCTCTCTGCATTATAAACAAGACGTTAAAGAGTCTTGCCGGCACTCTGCTACCATGAGGTTTCCATTTCAGAACAGATGAGTGATTTTACAAATCAAACACGACTTTCTTTAAAATGCAAAATAAAATCCAAACACATTCTCACAACGACACCCCCGATAACCTGCAGTGTGTTGTAGCAGCAGAGGGGGATGTTGAGAGTAGATTTAAAGCTGTATTGATGTTTAGTTGGTTTGGAGTGTTTGTGATTTTTCTTGCTCTTGTCCTGTGTTAATTGGGTTTGACTTCCCAGCAGCAGATGTGATTGTAGCTTCCCCCCTCGACTTGTCCCTGCCTTATTACCCTCCCTTTGAACAGAGTCTACCAAAGCCCTTTTGCCATTTTCAGACAACTACAATTAAAAAACTAATTCTCACACCTGCTGCTCAAGATAAAGCTTTGTGTTTGTTCTGCTGATGGGTTTTACCCATTGAATCTGGAGTTCCTTCTAATGCTCTTACTTGTTTCTGTGAATGTCTGGCCTCTGGTTTTGTTTTAAATGTTTGGATATACAGAAGAAGATGAAGAAGAAGAAAATATCATTTCTATAGCGCCTCTCAAGGTAAAAATCACGAGGCGCTTCACAAAAACAAAAAATGTAAAAATAAAAAAAGCATTTAGAAAATGTTTAAAATATATTTAAAATGAGCAAAAAATAGACAATTGTGATTAAAAAATGTTAAGAAAGAGAGAGAGTGAACAGGAAAGAGGGAAATCAGTGGATCCTGAGGAAGGTGGAATAGGTGGGGAGAGCAGAATAAAGAGAGAGGTGAAGAAGGTCATACAAAAGCCAGCTTGAACAAGTGAGTCTTCAGCTGTTTTTTGAAGGAGACCACTGAGTCCACTGATCTCAGGCTCAGGGGAAGAGAGTTCCAGAGTTTGGGGGCCACAGCAGCAAATGATCTGTCACCTTTGGTCTTTAGCCTGGTGCTGCACAACCAGTAGGCTTTGATCACTGGACCCCAGGAACCTGCTGGGGGTGTAGGGACTAAGAAGATCACCAATGTAAGATGGTGCTTGTCCATGTAAGGCCCTATAGACCAGAACCAGGATCTTGAAATGAACCCTGAAGTTGACTGGCAGCCAGTGAAGCTGGAGGAGAAGCGGGGTGATGTGGGTGTGTTTGGAGGACTTGGTCAGAAGCCGAGCACAGGCATTCTGAACCACCTGTAGACAGTTCAGGGAGGTTCCACTCAGACACGAGAAAGGAGAGTTACAGTAGTCTAAGCGTGAGGAGATGAAGGTGTGGAGAACTGTCTCAAGTTCAGAGCGGGACAGAATGGGACTCAGCTTAGCAATGTTCCTGAGATGGAAGAAGGAAGAGCGAACAAGAGAACTGACATGAGAATCCAGGGTGAGAGCTGGGTCAAAGGTCACACCAAGATTCCTGACAGAAGGTTTGGTGTGAGAAGCAAGCTGACCAAGAGAGTCTCTGACTTTGGGAACCAGCTTGTCTGGGGCACAGATGAGGATCTCAGTCTTATCTTCATTCAGCTGAAGAAAGCTCCCAGTCATCCAGGTTTTGATAGAGTCTAAGCAGGTGTGTAACAGCTGCAGCTTAGACATCTCATGGGGCTTAAAGGAGATGCACAGTTGGATGTCATCTGCATAAAGATGGTAGGAGATTCCTTTGAAGGAGCTCAGGATGTGCTGAAGAGGAAGCAGATAGAGGATCTACGAATGCATAGAACACACACTCTTGGTTATTATTTCTGTTTTTATGAAAAGGAAATCTGTCCAAATGATGTTTGGATCGCATTTCGTCACCAGACACCTGATGTTTTGAAGCCAAGTGGAAGGTAGGGGGGATGAGAGTCCACTTCTTCAAATCTCAAACATGGTTCTTGGCTATCTTTCTCCTCCTCAAGCAAAACAATTTAAGGAACTTCTTTCATGAGTGATGATATGACCAACCATTCAGAATGGGGCTGAGAAGAATAAATAATAAATTTCTTGCTTTACTTGTTCAGCTCCAAGACTTGGATCAGCTGAAACTGATTTCCTTCCAAGTTGAAGTATAACTGCAGCTCCAATGCATCAGAATATTATATTTGGCAGATTGTTCCTGGAAACCTTCTTCTGGATGTTTTCCAGCAGACTCAGAACCTGCTGGAGGGTTTAAACTTCCTCTCTGGTCTAGGAACCCCTTGGGATTCCTCAGGAGGAGCTGGAGAGTGTCACTTGGGAGAATTTGAGTTTCAATCCTAGATTTCATCCCTTTTTTCAGTGGTTTTGTCTCATGTCAAGGAAAGGCAACAAAAATCATTTGCTCCTTATTTTTTAAAATTTATTTATTTATTGCGTTTTTGTTAATTTAAGGCAGTAAAGATAATATAATGTGTGATAAAAGTCAAAATCATAATATTTATAATGTAATAATAATGTTTGCTATTTCTGTTTTCAATGAAACACCTCCAATTATTTAAATGTGTTGAACACTTGTTTAATAAATACACTTGTAGTGGTCTCTAGTCAGAATGAACTGACATTCTCATGAGGGGGGATGCCCAGAAGCACCTGTTTCAGCACAGAAAAGTCAGCTGGAGGAGAAAGTAGCTTCAGACGATGGAAGATGGGGTCTCATTTCCTGAAATTTGGTCATCTTGCCTTTGATTGGCTAACAGCAACGCGGCTCTACCACTTACTGTTTGCTTTGCAACATTGATGTTTTAGCTCCACAAATAACACAAGCTGGGAGAAGTTCTGCTGCATGGTGAAGTTGCTAATGCTAACAGTTAGCTTCTACAAGACATCCTCTGCTGTTCCCTGGATGATAAACCAACAACAACCTTCCCCGTCGTGAGTTAAGATGGGTGAGTCCATGAATGTTAAGTGACAGTGTGATGTAGATCTGTCAGGCTTTTCTAATCCTTGAGTTTCACCGTCTGTTTTCGATTAGAAGCTAATGCAGGAGATAGGTGTAGGAGACTATTTTCAGCTTGCATGAAATGCGACCTCAGAGTGACCAATTATAATCAGAAATAATAATTAAAAATGTTTTTTCAGTGAGCCACACCTTCTAGTGAAGAAGTTTTTTCCCAGTTAAATTCGCAGCATGCTTTAACAATATAATGTGGCTTAAATGTCCTCTCCTAAGCTGTTGACCTGCCAGTAAATGTTTATGATAACAGTACTCCTCTTTGGTCTTGGCGTCACTGTGACTTGTCTATTGGGCCATTCCCATCTGTACCGGGTCGGCCCGGGCCGGGTAGCGTAGGTTGTTTACATATCTGGGTGGCCTGGTATTTTTCCGGGCCAACCAAGGCTCATTCTCAGCCCTCTTCTCGAGGGGGTCTGCTTCAGGCCGACCAGGACCAACACACCCACTGCTGACAGCAAATTCACACCTTCCATTAGAGCAAGCCTCTGATTGGTGGGTAGAATCAGCCCACATGGGCTTAAGACGAGGATGTGTGGAATCAACCAGTCCAGGCTGGGGCCGACTGGGGCCGACTGGGGCTACCCGGCCCGGGCCGACCCGGTACAGATGGGAATGGCCCATATGGCTTGTCAGTTAAATCTAGACTCTATTTCTCCAAACTCAAGCTGTTCAAACAGCTATCTATGGATATCGTTTGTAACCATCATAAAAAAATCTTTCAAAGCCTAGATAAACAAACTAAAACTTCTTAAAATACTGAAACAAATACAAATGTTGGTTTGGCTTCCTGTTTACAGCTCAAACATATTTGTTTTATTCTAATAAATCGCATTACAAAGTGTACATGACCATGACTCAGTGAGCCAGGATGAAAGGAGAGGCTAGTTTTAGCACACTCAGAGTTAACGGACAAAGAAACTCGAGAAATGTAAATCCACAAAGCATTTGTGGGAGTTTTGCCTTTTGGAGGCAGAAAATTCACATGTTGTGGGTTAAGGGAGTTAATTAGTTCCATAAGCTTTGATACCAGCCACAGGAAGTCTTTTATTTTTCAGCAGATGGAGGGAAAAACAGCCTTTGATGGTATGAACCCAACAGTCTAAATAAGTAGAAAGTGACTGCAAGCTACAAAGTGCTGAACAGGTTGATGCTTCACAGCAAGTGCCACCCTACAACATCTCCTTTTCTCTTACTTTTCTGCCTCTCTGTTCAGAGTCCTTGATCTCTCTCTCACGCAGCACTCAGCGTGCCGAATTGCAAAAGGATTTTTTACTCCTCTTTTGGCTCCATTATTCAGAAAAACCAAGACGTTCGCGACCTCAAAGCCGTTCTTTTTGCACAGATTTAGTCGGTGCCCCGCGTGTTTGGTTCACCTGCTCCAAGCCTAAAATTTTTCCTCTTGAGATATTTCCTCTCCATTCCTCGCGTCCCTCTCAGTGGGATCCAGGCAGTTTGATCTGTGGGGCTTTATTGGTTCCTCCTTGGTTGGATGATAAAGCGCTCAGCTCAAACACCTGCTGAGTTCTGTCTCCTGATAAATAAGGCTGTGATCTGTTCCAAGTTTTTCTTGGTCAGGCTGTTCTGAGTTAGACCAAAGCTAAAATGTCCGACTGGTGACTGTTAAAGGTTCTACTGAAGGACATCAGCAAATGTATATTCTCCAGAGGTTATTTGTTGATAGAACATTTTGAAAAACCTTTTAATAGAAAGTAAATTTTCATGTTATTTTGGCCATTTTGATATGTCTCTGTGTAAAAGTAATAAAATTCAATAAAGTTGAAATAGTGTTTACATCCCATAGGACTGATGGGCTAATGGCTAGTGTAGTGATCTGTAGTTTGTATATTTATACACTGTAATTAGATCTATAATCAGAAGTGGTTGTTTTTATCATCAGGGAGTTTACTTAAACACTCTATTGACTGAGAGACAAGAAAAGAGAGAGTTGGGATCGTTTAAGAATCTTTAATTTCTATAATTATAAATTCTTACAATCTACCAGGACTATCTCAATGATGTATGCATATGGATCTGAATGTTATTGTGTTGGTGTGTGTGTGTGTGTGTGGGTCCAGGATCTCTAGGCTGACATAGCGAATCTGGTTGTTTATGACTAGGCTACCACGAGGCTTCAGAAGCTGATGACATGAGCAGCCATTTTGAGCCGCTACTACTGGGAGTCGATCCGCAGACGGGCTTTGTAGTGCTGTGACCGCTGTTCTACCAGCTCCAGTACATCTGAAGGTCCGAGGACCTGGCATTTCCTGATCTAACACGGGAGACTCCATGGGTACGAAGTCACGGCACAAAATGGCTGCTCATGTCATCAGCTTCGTAGAACCCTAAGAAAGCACTATACAAATACAGGCCATTTTACCATTTACCATTTAAAATGACTTAATGTCCAAAATTCCCAAAAAGTTAATACTAATGTATTTCATGAACATTTATATTGCTGTCAATTTCATATCCATCTATTTTTCCATCCCTGGAGAGGTTGCCAGTCCATCACAGTCCCACACAGATACAAACAACCAATCGAGGGGCAATGTATGTTTTTGTGGGAGAAAATCCACAGTGCTAAAAGGAATTTAAGCCAATCTGTATTCATTTGTGATGCATTCAGGAAGAGGATTCTTATGATCTGAAGGAACTTATTTCAAATTAGAACACATAGAACAACGATACAACAATCGTCTCTTGAAGGTGCAATGTGTAAGAATGAAGTAAGAATGACATTGTGTGGTTGAATTTAGGTACTGCAGTCCATTTTTCTAAACAAAAAGTTGCTATCTGTAAGTTTCATGGCTGTTGCCAGTTATGAATCAGCGCCAGAAGCTCCAGTCCTCAAGGTCCGGTATCCTGCATCTTTTTGTTGTTTACTGGTTCCAACACAGTTGCTTCTTCTGTTCAGCAGCTCATCAAGCTTTGCAGAAGCTGGTTAATTACCTGCTGATTGAAATCAGGTGTGATAAAACAAAGAAAACATTAAAACAAGTAGGATAGCGGCCCTCGAGGACCAGGATTGCCCACTCCTGTTCTAGACGATGAGCAAACCATGTGATAGACAGTAGATAAGTAGACAAAAACATTGTTATATCTGGTGTAGCACTCTTGGACACTTACTACACTTATTACGTCTAGAGCAGGGGTGTCAAACTCAAACTCACAAGGGGCCGAAATGAAACTCTGGGACGGAGTCGAGGGCCAAACTTAATATTTTTTGAAAAAGTGACGGCAAATTTGCACATTTTCTTTATCAACATGTATGCAATTTTGAACCTTTAAATTTGGAAATAAACTTATTTCTGCATTAACACTGAATGTGGAATAACCAAATTACACACGAGCAAGTCAGTTTTAAATAAAAGGCATCAGTGGTATTCATTACTTGTGGTATAATCAGCATTTTATAAATCTATTCAGGATTTATGTTTTCTTGATTATTCATTTGGGTTAGGGTTAGGGTTAGGGCATCTGGCCCGCGGGCCTTGACTCTGACATATGTGGTCTAGAGGATGGGCTGTTACTGTTACAGTCCTGAACAACTCTCTAAAGAAAGTAAAACACTGCAAATGACTCATTATTCATTAATTTCACTGTAATGTTGAGTTGTTGGTAATTGAAAAAGTAGCTTGAGAAATTTTTAGAGCCAACCCCTTTCTTCTAATTTATCGTTAGCAATGTTCGCTCATTGTTAGCTCAAAGTTAGCTTTGAGCCTGCTTTAACCGACATTAGATTAAAACAAAAAGATGACGTGGCTTCTTAGTGGCACAAGAAATAACTTCTGGGTCGCTCCTGTTTACTGGTTTAGTTTCTTTAAACAACTCTGGAGCTTTGTGCCCGGTCGACTTACAAATACCGGCGTTGCAGTGTTAAGTGGGCGCAGACTTTGCAGCTTCACGGGCTCACAGATAGGAAACAAAAACTGTTTTCCTCTTCGGCCATTTTGAAAGGAGAAAAACTGACCCCCCCCCCCCCCCCCCCAATTCGGCTTAGAAAGAAACCTGTTTTAAAGTAACCTTTTTTCTACCATGATTGAGACATTAGACATTTATTGTGATTATTTAATTGTAAAATATTTTAAAATTGTGCCATTAATGTATATTTTTCAGATGTCTAATACCACCTCTAGTTCTACAGCCCCATCATATAATCAAGCCTCCTCAAGATGCCTAAACTATATGTAACAATACCACTTTTTCCAAATGATTCCGATACTTGGATCTGAGTACTCGCCAATACCGATTACTGATACAGATACGTCTACCACAAAAAAATGCTATAAATTGGAATACAGGTTTTGTTTATTAAATATTAATAGATATGATCACAAAACTAAAATATCAGGTGAACGGAAATGACAAGTTACAGTGAAGCCACTCTCAGGCAACTGCACTGGAATTGGTTCCTGGTATTGGTTAACTTTTACCGATACCAGTCGGTATCGGCCCGAACCCCAGAAAAAATGACACTATAAGAAATCACTGACTCTATAAAAGCAGAATAAAATAATTCCTTAAGATAATTTGTGTTTTTAAAAAAATATGTTTGTATGTGAATCAGTGTTGGCCCTATGATCCAGAACACCTCGCAGGTATTGATACTGCTCCACCGCTGTAACCGGTGTCCCTTTAGTCACACAGGGGCCAACCTAGATTGGAATTAGGTTTGTAGGTGCTGGAGGTGGACTTTTTCTAAATTCCTCTTCAGTAAGCTTGTCACTGCAGAACAAGGACATTTTCTAATAAACATGGAATACCACCTTTAATACTCTTTTAGCTGTAGCGTGAGGGAACACTTACATGTTATTGTTTGTTTTAAGAGAGAAAGAGAGAAGTGGAGGCAGACATAGTGAGCCCCAGTGGTATTTCTCCTCTCTAATCCTCTTTGTGCTACACCTGGCTGGCATATTAATGATGCAGGAACGACCTAGATTTCTCTTTCACTATCGCAGGAAACACAAGACCCAATGAATGAGTGGAGGTTTCATTTTGATGAGGAATCTGATTACACTGGTTGTTCGATCGTTTTGAACAAGAATCTGTGCTTTTGTCAAGAACCATCCCTTTGATATGCTCTCGCTTCCTTGCAGCAGTGTGCTCAGAACAAACACTCCTTAATTAAGAAATCAGACAAATCTGTGTTTCCAGCTGATATAACAGCGTCAGCAGAGCTATTTTAGTGTCTTTTGTGTTTCGATTATACACATCCTGCATGGGAGTTGACTCAGAGGTTCACTGTGTGGCTACACAGCAGCATCACTGACAAAATCTTAGATAAAATGTAGCAAAACTGCAACAAATTGTGGATGTGATGCACTCTGATCAAAAAGACCGCTGCAGATGAAGGCTCACGTCTGCTTTTGATTAAAATTATGAAGCCAATGTCGTAAAAATATGAAAGTCTTTTATGTTCTTTCAGTGTGTTTTTGCACTTTACTTGATAAATACAAATAAAACAGACAATTAGCATGCTATCAAACTAAAATGTTGAGCAGTTTTTCCTTTTTTATTCATATTCTTTTGGATCACCTTGCCTTCATTTCACCACTTTCCATCCTCAGTCACGCCCCTGTCTGCAAACAATAAGGGACCCCCCCCCCCCCCCCCCCAAAAGGTTTTGTAGAGCAGTGTGGTAGAAGGAAACGTCACTCTGCACTTGTTTAGAAAGGAGGAAGCTCAGCGACACGGGGCAGCTGGAGCTGATCCGCAGGGATGCAGGAGTCAAAACCTTTTAATCCTTGTGACATTTCAGCTCAGACCTCTCATCAAAGCGTGTGCGCCGCTGTGCTGCTCAGAAAAAAAAAGGAGGGCGAGCAAGGAGGGTTTGTGTAGGACTGATGAAAGGGATGTGAAGGACAGGAAAACAAGTAAACAAGATAATGTGTCGATGAATGTGAGGACGGAGCTTTTAGAAGAAACATCCTCTCATCAGCTTTTCAAATTTCCTGCATCACCACGTGAGATGATGCCGGGAGCATCCCAAATCTCCAGAGACGCCTCACACCTTTCGGCTACCTTCTGTGGTATCAAAACTTCAGCTCCACCTGTCACAACCAACTGGGCATACGCTTCTCCCCGTTGGCACGATTTCTGTAACACCGCGTGACACCTGCAGCTCGTCCACCTCCGACAGCCCCTACCTTGTCTGTCCACATCATTCTGATTCCCGTTTCCTCCTCCTGGCTTCACCCAAGCATGGAGATCCCTGGAGGGGCTGCAGGGAGTCTTTGTGGGATTGGCTGAGAATTAGAGCGTGCAGGGAAAACATGTTTACCTGAAGACGTAAAAATGTTTCCAGTGAATCACATTTTTACTTTTGTTGGATTTCTGTGCAACCAATGTTTTCCTGCTTTGGATAAACTATGTCATGTATGATCATTTCACTGTGGAAATAATGGAATTAAGGCTGTTTTGGCCAATTCTTGAAAATGAGGATGTGTGCAACCTCACTCATCTTTGCAGTCGATGTATTAAAAATATAAAGAAATAAAAGGACTAAAGCCACTGATGCACCACGGAAGACACCGAAGTGTCCAAAACAAAAGGATAAAAAATCTGTCAGTTGGTTTATTTATTAAACCTGGGGCGACGGTGGCACAGGAGTTAAGTGCTCGCCCCGTAATCGGAAGGTTGCAGGTTCGAGCCCCGCTCAGTCTGTCACTGTCGTTGTGTCCTTGGGCAAGACACTTAACCCACGTTGCCTGCTGGTGGTGTTCGGAGGGACCGGTGGCGCCAGTGCTCGGCAGCCTCGCCTCTGTCAGTGCGCCCCAGGGCAGCTGTGGCTACATTGTAGCTCATCCCCACCAGTGTGTGAATGTGTGTGTGAATGGGTGAATGACTGATTGTGTTGTAAAGCGCCTTGGGGGGTTCTAGGACTCTAGAAGGCGCTATATCAAATACAGACCATTTATTATTCCCATGCAACAATCAACAGACACCCTTTTTAGTTTGTTAAATCTCCCCTCCTGCTTTGGTAAAAACTAAAGACCCACCCCAGTGCATGCTGGTCCTACACCTGCCCTCATCTTTGCACACCTGGTTCCTGCACACCTCCTCCTAAACTGCAAAATCCAAGGGACAAAATATTTTAGAAAATAAAAGAATTGTATTTGAAACGTTTGATTTTAAGGTCATTAGGCAAATTCTAAATATTCCAAATAAGGGAAAATATCAGTAGCTCCTTCAGTTACAACATGTTGGACGTTCTGTTAGCACTGAGTGCGAGTTTCGATGTCCCGGCCTCCTAATCTTTTTCAGGATTTTATTTTTTGCTTTTACTCTCCTCTTTTAATTGATTTTATGTTGGTCTTATGATTGTTCTGTTTTATTCTGATGGTTTTATGTTTTTATTGTGTTGTGTTCAGCACCTTAGGCGTCTGCATTGGTCGTAGAAGGGGCTTTATAAATAAATTAAATGAAAATGAAATTGAATGAGTTGTCTCAAAGTTTGCTACGGTTGTCTTTTTTACGGCAGAGCATTTCCAAAAGAACATCAGCTGTAGAGATACATCTAATGTTCTAAAATCTATCCACTGGTTGATGAAATTTTTTGCCAAAAGTTATTTTCGTCTCCAAATCCTAATTTTGAATTAATGTAATGCACAATTGTTGGTGTGCAGGTTATGAGATGAGTGCAATTCTCACCAAATTAGGTCTCAATAGCTATAAAACTGGCCGAGTTTCAGACCAGTTAATGTTGATTAGTGGTGACCATCTTAAATTTGATTCATTCCAATCAGTTGCAGACGTACGTCCAATAAGGTAAGCTACAGAATAGGTTTCACAGTGCTTCTACTGGTTTATAAATCACTCTGAGGCAGGTAGTCAAAATCCGTGTTGGACCTCCTTGCAGTATAAATTCCCAGCAAGGCTCTATCCTTAGGAAACAGTCAGCTCATAGAACTCCGGGTCGGAATCAAACAGGGTGAAGCAGCTTTTATCTACTTTGCAATACTATCTAGTAACTTTTAAATCACAATAAAAAAAATCATATATCCATTATCCTTTGAATTATTGTTTCTTATGCTGCACCTTCTGCACTGTAACTGCTCACCCTTTCATTTTATACCACCTTACCAATTTACTTAGTCTTTTTTTCTGTTTCTTGAAGCTAAACATAATTTGTGTATTTATGTCAAGTTGTTGGATTTCTGTGCAACCAATGTTTTCCAATTTAATTGCATTTATGTCAAGTTATTTTAATGTTCCTGCTGTTCTCGCTAATAGAAAGCACATGAAATTGGCCCTGTTTTTGAAATGTGCTATACAAATAAAGCTTCTTTGCCTTGGCTAAAGACTTTTTGGGATTTAGATTAAAATCCAGAGGTTCATGAGATGTTTCACTAATGTTACAGAAGGACAAACAGAAGCAAAACATTATCACCCATCTTCCACCATAAGGAGGCAGGTGATAATAAAGCATGTCCCTGAAAGCCTTTGATAATCCAGCTTGTGAGATGAAACAAACACAGATTTCCTGCAAAACCAAATTTATTCTTTTTACTGCAAACGCTGTTAACCAAAATTGACACGGTGATATAATAAACTACACATTAAAAGCTAAGTATTTTATTCACACCAGTGTTTGCATTTGCAATCACATTATTTATTCATGCAGAAACAAAGATTTGAATGATTTATGGTCCAAAAAGCTGAGGAGGAAAACCAGGGCGGTTAAACTAATGTTTAGTGTTTTTAACCCTCCCATTGTCTTTATGGGTGACCCCACGAGGAAAGTTGACCATGAAGCAGGGTTGATGGTTTATCCCTTGAGGTCCATGTGCCAGGGGTGAGGTGGTGCTCACTCCTGCCACATGGACCCAAGGGATAAACCATCAACCCTGCCCAATGGTCAACTTTCCTCACGGGGTCACACCCATTAGGACAGTGGGAGGGTTAAGAAAGATTTAAAATGACCCACCACATCTGCTTTTGATGGTTTACAATAAGAATAAACTATAGGTGCACTCTCTTTTTGGATCATAAATCATCCTCTTATAGCTTTTCACTGATGGACAACACTCAACTTCATAATTTCCCACAGACACTAATTGGTGCACAAATTAAAAAAACAAGCACAATGACAACATATGAAATGTTAAAAGTTTTTTATTCAAACACAAAAGTTTGACTATGATGTTTGGAAGACTTGAGGAAAGTTAGGCAGGGGGTTTGCCGCAGCGTTGCGTCATCTTTTCTTTCAGCAACATGAAAACTGACAATTATTTTGAAGGTGAAATGTTTTTTCCCCCCTAGCATTTATTTTTGCTCTTCATTTATTTATTTTATTTCTGCGCATGCCTTTTGGTGTGTTTCTAACGTATTTAAATAACGACACCTGTTACTTATTCAGTGTTGTATTCTAAACTTTTATAGCCTCAGATCTTAATCAGATCATCTGAATAAACACTTATTATAGCAGACAATTAAAATGTGTGCTTTCTTTCATATAATGATAATTTGAGGATGGTGGTGAATGTGTGCACTTTGGAAATAAACCAAAAACGATTTCAGGTGATATGATGGACACATCATTATCTGATTCTTTTAATTTGTCTTATTTAAAGGAAGTGGTTACTCTTTTTCTTCTTCTTCTTCAGTTTTTGACCACAAGGCGGCAGTCTTCAACATTTTTTGACTGGTTTTCAAGGCTTTGCCAAGACGATCATCAAAGAGTGTAACTAATTAGTCAGGAATCACGTGAATGCCCTGCAGAGTGTTTGATATATTAAAAAACCTTAAACATGGTTGAAATTGTGATTAATCACGTCACTTTAAATGTAAACAGCATATTTATATTTCATTTCCTGTCATTTTTTTCTTATTGTTAATTGTGGAGTTTAAATCTGGCATTTAAAAAGCATTTTTAATAAAATGATCTTTTAAATAATAATAATAATAATAATAATAATAATAATAATAATCATGCACTTGAGCCTGAATGCATTTTGTTCGCATCTTTGTTTATGGCGTAAATCACTGATGATTTTTAAACACTAAAGGCTAAACTCTGGCATAAAACAGCGAGTAAAGCTGCACAAATTGCTGAACTGTTGGCTGATGGATCCCACTCGCAGCCTACCAAGTGTCGGTGTGGGAAAACGTCGCCCTCCCGCCTTCCCGGACCCCTTAGCAGACTTTTAATTGGACGCCTCGCCTGCCACTTCCCGTCCTCCCAGGTTCGGTTGCTCTGCACCGTTAAGATGCTCAATTGATGGGCGTACTGATCCGAGCACTGAAGGAGAGATACCCTTTCATTGTGGCACAACAAAAGCATGTTCCTTCCTGCTTGCAGCCGGTTTCTCTGCGTCCAAAACCTCCCGGAGACTCGCTCTTTCCTCTCTCTGCGCTGCTTTGACAAACGGGACTGGCGAACAGACTGCGACCATTAGAGAAAAAAGGATTTAAAACAGCTGATGACAGAACAACACAAGGCAGAGCATCACGGCTAGCAGCGCACATCAGGGTTTATTCCAGGTGAGCTTGTTTTAGTGGTTACTTTGGGGAGGCGGGGGGTGGGGGGGATCGCACCTGCCATGAGGAGAACGCACGGAGCGAAGCGCTCCTGCTCCCCGGACCTGAGAGACCTGGACTCGGACGGTCAGATGGAGTCACCTGCCGTGTTCCGCCGCCATGGAGCGTTCACAGTTTGAATCTACATCGCTACTTGTTCTGAAAGCCACCCGAGTGGAAGGATGACAGCTGATCGCTCCTCCTCTCCCTGGACGCGGATAAAAACGCGCTCCGTGTGAACGAGCCGCCTTCTCTCAGCTGTGTTTAACAATAGAAGCTGTCTGGATCCTCATCTGGGTTATCATCACACCTGACACCCTCGCTGTTGTTCCAGACTCGTTTGGATCGTTGACGGGGACCTTTGTTGCTCCACTGCTGGACTTTGCTCCAAAGCCCTCACCGGCGGGGATGGACCTTGAGTAGCCGATGAAATAATCAGCGTCGTGGTGTCAGCAAGGGCTTGAGCCGCGGGGGATTTATGTAGATTATCGCTAGAGTGCTATTTTGTCCCCCCTCCCGTTCCCACTCTTAAGAGAACTCAGCAGCTTTAGGTCTGCTGTCCTTTTCCAGCTCCTTTAACTCCAGGAGTCTGTTTAAGGAGGAGGAGACGGGGAAGGGGTCGCAGGCGATGCGTAACGCAGAGGTGTTTGGAGCCAGATCCGAGGACCTGCTGTCACACCGTGGATGTGGGGGGATGAGACGCGCCTCACGGCTGTAGTGATTACGCGTGCTCTCTACTCCCTCTCTTCCTCTCGGGATGCCGTGGATGTGAGGAGGAGAACCGGTCCCTCTGCAGATCCGCGAAGTGCCACCGAGCAGCAGCACCGAATTCCCGGACTTTATCTGACTCTCTACCGGACGGCCACCGGAGGATGTTTCAGCCAGGATGCTGCGCTTCCCCGTGAAGAAGATCCGGAAGCAGTTTAAGCTCCTGCTGCTGCTGGTGCTGCTCACCTCAGCCGCGTGGTTCACCTACTTGCACATCAATCAGGGCAAAACCATCAAGCTCCACTTCAACTACGGAAAAGGTAAAGCTTCTCCTTCTGTTACCAACGAGAGTCTTGAACCATCACTTCCTTTAAGATCAAAGGGTCTAATCTCTTCCTGGAGACTAAGTTGGAAAAGTGAAGATGCTGGTTGAAGATGCATTAACCTGAAACTTCTGCGTTTGAAAAATCAGTTTATGACCAGTTTATGTTCAGCAGATCAGGTTTGTGGCAACATTCATGTGTGCAAATATGAAGCATTTTGCATCCTTTCAAAGTTTTCCTATAATTTGTTGTGAATCTAGCACAAATGCACAAATATTAGTGCACACTTAAAGCATGATCACATTTCTATTGCAACAAGACATTTTTTAAACCACTATTTTTTTGCAGACAATTTGTCACACATTGAACTCTAAAGAGTTAATTAAGTTCTCATCATTTGGGTAAAATTTGAATACATTTGCCATATTTTCATCATTTGATTCATTTCTTTGTACACCCCTTTGATGATTCAACCTAAACTTGGTTAATCTAAAGCAGATTGTGTGTAATCCTTAGCCCGTATGCTGGGTCATATCGATAACCCAACCCCAAAACCTCAAGTTAACTTGGTCCACATTTAGGTGATCAAAAATAATCCAAACTGGTTTGCTTTTAAACCAACACAGCAGATAATGGCTTTATAAGGGGCAATTATCTGCTTTCTTAAGCTGTGTCGAGGTCAATAACAGCTCAGTATCATTTAGTTTGATTAAAAAAGACAAACACATCTGTTACCCACGATTCCATCGTGTCTGATGAGCTGGAACTGACATTACTGCCGGAAGAAGAAACAAAGACAAGGTGCACGTCTCATAAATTAACAATAGTTTCCTCCTCCGGGCTGAATAAAGAGAGTTTGGGGGCTGGGTCAAAGGCCAGGGCGTTGCTTTCCACATTAATAATCAAAGGGCTGTTAATGAAAGCAGCCTGAGAGGTATCAGGCACACCGGTAACCTTAGGAGTAAAAAATTCCACCTGCTGCCTTCTTTACGTTTTATTCCCAAACCCCGACTGCTCGACTTCCTCGTGCTCACGGATGAAGCAGACAACCACGGTGTTAAATCTCCACTCAGTGCAGTTTTAACTGGTGTCTCCCGCAGCTGTCAGTGTATGATGTCCTTGAAGAGTGTGTGTCTCACACACACATGCACGCGTACACACATTCAGCTGACTGACAGAGATCCTTTTATTGTCTCTGGTCTCAGGGCTTTTCCTAGCAACAGATGCAACTGCAAGTTTGTTTTTTTTGAAGGTTTATTAACCAGGATGTAAAAGGAAGATGCTCCTTTAAAAATAAGCAGCAGAAGAAGTTTTAAGTCTCTTATAAATTAGTTTTTTTGCAGAGCTGTGCTGCAAGTCATGATTTGGCTCAGTCTGCTTGCGCTGACCGTCTCTAATTGTTTAGATTTAGCATTTTTACAGATGTAGCTAGTTATTTAGTGTGAAAATGGCTTTCATGCGTCAAAAGCACTCGGTTTGCAACAATCCTCCTGGTTTTTTAGGGTTCCTCTAAAAACCTCGACGTTGTGCTGCACAGGTCTACATTTCAGGCTTTTACCAGGCCTTTTTGCAGGTTGGACCACGTAACGTCTTATGAAGATTTTGTCTGATGGACAAACAAAAAATACGATTTCTAAGGCCCTGTCCACACGTAGCCGGGGATCTGCCAAAACGTAGATATTTTTCTACGTTTTGGCCTGTCATCCACACGAAAACGGAGTTTTTTCACACGAAAACGGATCTTTTTAAAAACTCCGGCCAAAGTGAAGATCTGCCTTTTCTCCGTTTTGGGTGTCTGCGTGTGGACAGACAAAACCGGAGTTTTAAGGTCTGCAACGTCACTTTCCGCGACAAAAAAATGCTGACATCACGTGTGCGACCTGTGTTTACACTAGCCGACAGCATGGATGCCCTCAGAGCTGCGCTCGCTTTATCAATTGTCCAAGCGCTTTTTGCTTGTTTGTTTTTGCAAGCGGAATTACTGCTCCTTGCGCAAGACCACAGACGAAGGACGAGGTTAAGAACGGGGGAAGTACTGCCGCCTACAGGTCTGGCATGTCCTTAACAACGTATTTATCCGGGTACGTGTGGACAGTTTTTATTTAAACGAGGTGGTGTGGATGCAAGTTTTTGGAGGGGCGGATATCCGTTTTTAAAAAACCCGGCTACGTGTGGACTAGGCCTAAGTAGGACTCGCCGAAAATAAGGTGTGTAACTATTCCCATAAACCTGGAAGTTTTGTTGATTCTTGGTAGAAATCATGTTATTTCCCTTTTGGTAGGAGTTTTTAATTAAATGAATATTAAATGAGAATTTGTCAAAAAGTTTTTTCATTTGTTCCAATTTTGGAGAAATTTAAATCCACTTCAGCCAAAGCCTCTCATTGAGAATGCATCAAACGAACTGCTGCTAGTTTTTTTTCTTTTCCTATAAACAACATGTGATTGGTGGAGAAATATTAACATTTTAGCATAAAACTTATGTTTAAGTGGAAATAATGACATGTCTGCCTATCCTTACAGACATACAAATAAATAATCTCAGGCTGAACGGTGGATTCCCTCAGAAGAGTCTGGCTGCAGCAGAAAATGGAAAGTGATTTTAATTGGTGTAGCTGGCTAGAAAAATGAAATGTTCTAGACTTTTCCCAACAAGTGACCTTTTAGAAATTGTAAATCAGCTGTGACGACGCCTGTTCAGATTATGAATTACTTGCTGTAGAAGTTGTGTGATATACATCACTTCGCATACTTGGTGGAAAAGGCACGCCGTTATTCACGTGATTTGTCACGCTGCGGATGATGCGCAGAGAAATCGGTCCCAAAGAAGTCGCGTCTGACCATTTTGGTTCAGATTTGTCATCATCCAGAGCTGCAGCTGTGTGGAACAGGGCCATCACTTTCTGCCTCTAAATAATTCAGGACGGGAGGAAGCTGTGTGATAAACTGGTGATGGAATAGTGATGGGCAGACGACTCATTTCAGGCTGACCTGCAAGAGGAGTTGCTGTTTTGAATAAAAAATGCACATAGAGTATGTTTTTAGTTTTTTGGGGGGATTTTCTTGGAATCAAAACTCTTAAATCCAGCATGATGAAAGACTTTTTTCTTCAAGAAGAAGCAGATTCTTTCTTATCCTCAGGGAATGTGAACAATTTGTTATTACCTGCATCAACAATGATAAATAGGTCATCTAAAAATGAATTTATATAATTAGAAGCAACATTAAGACGGCTTTTGAGGACGTTTATGAATATTTTATTGAACGCCCAGGTAGCTGTTGCACCTACGACGGTGGAGAGAACCAAAAACGGGTAATTAAACAGTTTTCTGATTGCACCCCGGCCAGGCTGGCCTTATTTAATCAGAATTTCAATGAGGAAGCGTGTTGGCAGACGGTTCTCCGGTGCATTTTAGATGAGTGCCACATTTATGTGGCCACCCAGTTTTACAGCACCCCCCCTGTTTTCCTGCATCAACAGGTCCACTGAGGAGGGAAAGGCTGGCCTCTGCATACAAGCCTCTATTGATTAACTGATTACACACATGTAGGCACACACACACACACACGCACGCACGCACGCACGCACACACACACACACACGCACACACACACACACAAACACACGCGCACATACTGCTTTTATTTGTCGATTAAGACAAATGTAACGTACCAAAAGGGTCAATTTTCACCTATATATTGACCAACATAGTGACCTTTCATTCACTTTCTGTTTGGCCTTCCAAATCCAGAAAGTTCTGTTCAGTGCGTGTTTACATACTGAAGACAAAACGTCCAGACAAACTTTCTCTCTGTGAAAGCCAGACGTCAACATTCTTCACTCTGAATAAGTGAAGACTCAACGATGTTATAGTTATAAGTTAAATAATCATATGTGATGAATGAACAAGATGTTTAAATCAAATGTTTGAATAATCTGTGCTTAAATTAATGAAGTTGAAATGAATATTGCTCTTACAATGATTAATTGCAGATCTTATGATCATTATGTGTCTGATTAAACAAGTTAATCATTATCTACACTCATACAAATTACAATAAGATACAAATTAAGGTTAAGGTTCACCTCACATAAGTGTTTTAAACCATTCTCATTCACAGCGTTATAAACATTTTTGTATCTGAGGAGGATGTGACTTTCTGAGGGATGTTGGTAAACTCTCAGAAACGTGTCAAATTCTGATTGGCCAAACTTGGCTAGAAGTCATAACAAAGTAGTTTAATAAAACAAGAAATACTTTCCGATTAATTCAGTTTCCAGCTGACCCTGATTTGGCCAAATCGGGAAAGAAGCCTCTTTTGAAACAAACTCCTTTGACCTTAAGTCAAAATGGTAAATGGCCTGTTTTGATTTTGCGCCTTCTAGAGTCCTGGAACCCCCCAAGGCGCTTTACAACACAACCAGTCATTCACCCATTAACACACACATTCACACACTGATGGGGATGAGCTACAATGTAGCCACAGCTGCCCTGGGGCACACTGACAGAGGCGAGGCTGCCGAGCACAGGCACCACCGGTCCCTCCGACCACCACCAGCAGGCAAGGTGGGTTAAATGTCTTGCCCAAGGACACAACGACAGCGACAGACAGAGCAGGGCTCGAACCTGCAACCTTCCAGTTACGGGATGAGCACTTAACTCCTGTGCAACAGTCGCCAAAACCTTTCGCTGTAAGTGATTACAGACACAACAGCTCTTTTCAGAGCTACTTCACACCTAATCTGCAGACCCCGGGTTGCATCTCATGGCCGGGGAAGCTGAACTCAGAGGAAGCTACTAATCTCTGAGTATCGTGGTTTCGACGTCCGGTGACCTCACCAATGTAACGGAACGGAATGACTGTTTTTTCCCTTCTTTGCTCAAGACTAGTCTGCATAAGATATGGTCTCAAGGTCTCATGCTGCTTATTTTCAGCTCAACAAAAGAATGAAGAACAATCTCTTTTCTTTTAATTAATCAAAGAACTCTATTTGAATAAGAATAAGAAGAAAAGATCATTTCTATAGCACCTCTCAAGATAAAAATCACGAGGCGCTTCACAAAAACAAAAAATGTAAAAATATAAAAAAGCATTTAGAAAATGTTTAAAAATATATTTAAAATGAGCAAAAAGAGACAATTGTGATTAAAAAATGTTAAGAAAGAGAGAGAGAATAGGAAAAAGGGAAATCAGTGGTTCCTGAGGAAGGTGGAATAGGTGGGGAGAGCAGAATAAAGAGAGAGTGGTGAAGAAGGTCATACAAAAGCCAGCTTGAACAAGTGAGTCTTCAGCTGCTTTTTAAAGGAGTCCACTGAGTCCACTGATCTCAGGCTCAGGGGGAGAGAGTTCCAGAGTCTGGGGGCCACCGCAGCAAATGATCTGTCACCTTTGGTCTTTAGCCTAGAGCTGCACAACCAGTAGGCTTTGGTCACTGGACCTCAGGGACCTGCTGGGGGTGTAGGGACTAAGAAGATCACCAATGTAAGATGGTGCTTGTCCATGTAAGGCCCTATAGACCAGAACCAGGATCTTGAAATGAACCCTGAAGTTGACTGGCAGCCAGTGAAGCTGGAGGAGAAGTGGGGTGATGTGGCTAATCCATCAAAGTGTTAGTCAATAAATAAGATGTGACCGATCTGTGAAATCAAAATATTAACTACCTTATTATAATCCTATAGAATATAAAAGTACTATGACTTTGTGTTCCAACAGGACTCATTTCACGTAGCGTTAAAAAGACATAACACATTACTTTCACTGATCCATTCAGAATCTTACAGATCTGACGGAGGCGTGGTTTTGATGGTGTTTGGTAATTTTTCATTCGACAATAAACCATAACATCCGAAGTATAAAACTATGCCACGTCAGTTCTAACGCCAGTTCAAAGCGTTCCAGAGAAAGTGACGGAGTGGCCAATCCTGATCTAAAACTCTTTAACCAAAAGAACCAACGACAAGCTGAAAAAGGAAAAAATACGTTGCTATTCCAACTGCGGCAACAGTTCCTTTCAGAATAAAAGCTGAACCATCAAGACCCAGGCTTGGGTCTCACCAGACGCCAACAAACTGTCGTGTACCCGGAAGTAACTCACAGACTGGTCTGATCGGAACCGCGGCTTTTCCTACCGGCTCGGTTCCAGAGAGGGTCAAACTGGACCTCGATACTCCGGATCTAAAGCCCCATTCCCACCTGTACCGGGTCGGCCCGGGCCGGGTAGCATAGGTTGTTTACATATCTGGGTGGCCTGGAATTTTCCCGGGCCAACCAAGGCTCATTCTCGGCCCTCTTCTCGAGGGGGTCTGCTTCAGGCCGACCAGGGCCAACACGCCCACTGCTGACAGCAAATTCACACCTTCCATTAGAGCAAGCCTCTGATTGGTGGGTAGAATCAGCCCACATGGGCTTAAGGCAAGGATGTGTGGAATCAACCGGGCCAGGCTGGGGCCGACTGGGGCTACCCGGCCCGGGCCGACCCGGTACAGGTGGGAATGGGGCTTTAAGGGGACTTCCTGAAGGGTAGGTAGACCGACATAATGGTGTCTCATGTGTTTATGGACCTCCTAACCAAAGCTTAATGCAAAGACATCACCTTCAGTTCCCGTCAGAACTAATCGCTTCTTCGGATTTGCTGGTTCTGATTTAACATCACACGTCATCCATCCACCATCTCATCCACTTTAGTTACACCATACATTTAGTTTTAGAGTCAGTCTAGTTTAATTTGTTAGTAATAAAATTCTTAACTTTTAAACTTGACTCTCTCTCTCTTCTGTTGTCTCCGAGTGAATACGGAGCGCTTATCTAATCCCTGCAATAAAAAGATCCAATCTTCTGGTTTAAATAACTCACAGATCCGTAAGGTGGATTTCATATTTCCTATGGAATCCCACGCCTTACGGCTCATTAAATAACACGTAATCTATTTCATTACACCACTCTGACCGCAACCCTCCGTACCGCCAGGAGCAACTCATACAAGGGTATCGTAAGCCTGCACACTGGTGTCTGTTGAGATTTTTATAAATAAACAACTCTCTAGTTTATAACAAACAACAAATTCTTTTACACCCAGATTTCTCAATTTCTCTCAGATACAAGGAACGGTTGCTACAACCTCTGGCTTCCATCACAACACCTCACATCCACCACAACACCTCTCATTATTCATATCTTGTCATGTATCGTTAGTTTAGGAAAAATAATTAAATTCATTTTATAACCATTTACTGACTCTGTCGGAATCAATATGAAGTGTGTTTATGGTCACTAAAGAGCAAAGAACCCTAGAATCTTCTGATTAAACATTCAAAGATCAATCAGATTGATATTTCATATTTACATGGAATATCACATCTTGTTGGTCATAATTAATATTTATTTATTGCTACACAAAATACCTTCCTATCACCACTTTGAAGTTTAGGAGGAGGAAGTCTCGGGGCCTCGACAGATTGGTTGCTCGGTTGCCCATGGAGACAACATATGGAAGAGGAGCATGTAGTGGTTAGAGCTTGTTTTATCAACACCAGAGCATTCACAGCTTTTGATTAAGCCTGAATTAGTAAAAATATGAAGTAAAGACCAAAATAAGGGATGCAAAATTCTTCTTTTGCTTTTATAAAGAGATATAACGAGTCTCATTTACATCCAGACACCCTGAATTTAGTTTGTTTGGTAAAAGTTGGTCCTCATTTTTGCCATCAACACCCTCAGGCTGACTGGCTGTCATGGCAACCAGGCCCTGCGACGCCACTCTCTAATTTTAGACGTTGCTGTTCTCACGTTTTTTTTTCCTGCTTTACCTCGGCACGAATCAGTCTCCCTACAAACTGGTGACAAACACCTCTGCTAGCCTCGTGAGCGTAAGCGCTTAAACACACGTGGAGCAGCTTTTTATGTCATCATTTATTTATGCAGCCATGAATATGGTCAATTAGCCTCTCGTGTTTGTGAATAATGCAGCGTCTTGGTTGCCTACCTGCGCTCTTGATCCTCAGAGAGGAAGAAAGCATGGAGCACGCAGACGTAAACACGAAGTTTGGTCAAACGCTATTTCCATGCAAGTCATGTTTAACATCACAGGTGTGTTTCTGGCAGAGTTGCATTTAGCAGAGCACAGCGAGGGCACAATCTGCAAGTCTGCATCGACTAATTGGCCTGGGCACGTTAAAGCAGGGATTTGTGACAACCCTGGGTGGTAGGTTTGCCTCCACTTACGAGTTCTCAGGGCTTTTATACGTGGAAGAGATCTGGCAACAGGGCAATAGAAAAAGTCTTCTTCATCAGACGAAATGAGTGAACTGCAGCTGAGCCAATGTTGTCATTTATATTCTTTAGAGTCTCGCCGTTGGACTGACTGGAGAAATATTTCTATTTCTAAACCGAGACCGTATATTCTGCTCCAAGTTACGGACCTGGATGTTGGCTGCGATTGTAAAATAGAATCTTCTAATCTGTGCATCTGTCTTCGCTATCCTGGAAACAGAATTAAATACAACAAAGCCCCCATTGTGGATAATTCATTCTGAGCAGGTGTTGTCTTATTTCATTTAAAGAGCTGTTCCCATAAATTTGTGTGTGTGTGTGATTGTGTGTGTGTGTGTGTGTGTGTGTGTGTGTGTGTGTGTGTGTGTGTGTGTGTGTGTGCGGCAGTGAGTTTGTTGTTGGCTTGTGTCTCGGGATCTGGTTTGGGCACCATCACAGCCTCAGCCGTGAATCTGCCCTACAGCTTATCTGACCAACACAATAAATCTCCCTGGTAATTCCACAGTGAGGATGAACAATGTCCCCATGGCGGCTCGCGCAGCCTCCTGCACTGGATGCCGAAGGGAGCTGATGGTGGAGGTGGAGGCGGCGGGCGGCTTTGGGGTGGGGGGTGGGTGGATGATGCTTTCTGCACTGTGCGTGCTGTCAGATTGTTCCTTCCATTAGCTGCCTCGGGGTAAAGCCACCACTCTGTGCTGCTGGACATAATTTAAAGACGGCTCGGAAACATTTTACACTCAGGATTTGTTACATTCACATCCCCACTGTGCTTTTCATGACTCCTAAGGGCTGCGTGTAATATTAACAGATGTGGAGAGAGCGTTGAGAGACGGACGGGGCAGTTAAAAGCATTTGAAAAAAAAAATAGAAAAGAAAATCACCAGTCCGGCATGTGCTAACCTCAGGGTTAATGAAATTTGTGTTGACCTGCCTAACGAGCGGCCGTCAAACGTGAGCGCTCTGGCCTGGTGCTACCGTGTCGCCGCGGGAGATTTGTGTCCAAGCGAGGGGGCGAAACAGAGAGATTTTGTGCAAACGGAGGCACATGTGATGTGGTTTTTGTTTGTGTGTTTGCGAGCACACACCTACCCGCTCTCGCTGCCGCCTGCACTTTAGGCCCAGTGTTTAGCCGAGCAGAAGAGGAAGCAGCTGAATGACGGCACTGTCTGCCCGCTGGCACGCTTCGCTGTGGACATTCAGGGAGGAGGAGTGACGGGGCAAATGAAGGACGCCCTTCTCACGCAACAGGTGGGACAGGGCAGCAGGATGCATCAGGAGAGGATGTGGCCGTGACTGGTGATGACCCCCCCCCCCCCCCCCCCCCCCCCACACACACACACACCTCCACCCCTCTTTCTAACCAGACATCAGCTGGCATGTGTTTGTGCAATTGTGCACAGATTAGATGAAGTTAACTGCGGAAATCTGTTCAGGCGATGTCTAATAATCCAGCGATCACGTTGTTAAACAACGCTATTAAGATTTAATTAAGACCAATTTCCTCAGCAGAGAGTCATAAAAACCCTCACAGTTTGGACAATTTATTAGGACACTGCTGGGAGAAGAGGAAGAGCATCAGAGGAAGGATGTGTTGGTGGAGGGGTACTGACCGTAGACGATGATGATCCCTGCCGTGATGGGATTTGTCAGTTTCCCCACACTGTGACTTGGTTTTGCTACTCCCCACCTCTGCAGAGGGATTTTCTTTCATGGGGGTTTGTGTGCAGTGCGGCTTGGGCTGTATCAGCTCTGGTATTACCTTACAGTAAGTGATCCAGACCTTGCGGGATTTCAATCAATCATCAAAGAGTGAATGTCTGTGCACTCCCTGCTGCTCAGAATGAGCTCTCTTTTTAGTGGTAGTAAATGGAAAAGGTCACCTCTCTTCAAATTTGTTACAAAGAAAGAGAAAGGATCAGAGGACGGGGACAGATAAACCTCAGAGACGTAAGAGCTTGACTCTTTCTTGCAGAGGGAGGTGTTGGTTGCATTGTAATCAGGTTCGTGGATTTTTACAACCCTTCAGAAAGAAAGCCCCCAAAACCAAAGCAAGCGCTTGGTGTGAGGCCGTAAATTGACCGAAAGTTGCCTGTCCCTGTGTGTTTCCCTGCTTTGTTCTTTTCCTTTTTGAAACCCATCTCTAATACACACTCTTACTGTTCGTCTTGCATTTATGAATATTTACACATTTGTGGGAGCTGTAGGTGGAATAGGAATCCATCGGGTTTCCAACGGCTCGCTGAATAAAACGAGTGGGAGAGCTGGAAGTTTTCTGACATTTAAGGGTTTTTACTAACATTTTTGGCTGCCATTTGGATAAAAGTTGCTTGTTCATAAATAATTAATCATGTAGTGGTTATAGGTTTCCCCCCATTAACGTCCAAATGTGAAACATCTTCTTTTGTTCTGTTGAGCTGAACCCCATGAACCCTATATTCTAATTCTGACACGTTTCATGTTGCAGCTTTCTTTATCTTTTCTCCGTTTCTTTATTCTCTTTGCATCTGACGGTCTCTGCATTTCATAGATTCCTCTGTACAAAGCGTCGGAAACAAAAGCCATAGAAAGGGAGGACAAGGGCTGCAGTTTGTCATTCCTTTGTTTCTTCAAAGGCCCACTCGTTGGCGATTACCACGTGAGCTGCTTTGTGAAGGAGTGCGGCATCGGTCGCTCTCTGAGGGCTGTCAAACACTGCTCTCTTTTTTCCAGTTGTAACCAGTCAGGAGGAAAGGTATTCAAGAGACAAGGAGAGTTTCCAGCTTACTTTGGAGGTTTATTTGTGTTTGTATAACTGGCTTGGAGTGAAGTTTTGGCACAGAGTACAGACTTTTTAACAGCTTTTCTCTAATTTAATTTTCTTCAGTGTTTTTTTTTTGTGTTCTGCACAATTCCTCATTTTTTTCTTCTGCATTGATTCAACTAATAGACTAACAGTCAGTGTTGTAGAAGAAGAAGAAGAAGAAAATATAATTTCTATAGCGCCTCTCAAGATAAAAATCACGAGGGGCATCACAAAAACAAAAACAAAAAATATAAAAAATTGTAAAAATATAAAAAAGCATTTAGAAAATGTTTAAAAATATATTTAAAATGAGCAAGAATAAGCAATTGCGATTTAAAAGAAAAAATGTTAAGAAAGAGAGAGAGTGAATAGGAAAGAGGGAAATCAGTGGATCCTGAGGAAGGTGGAATAGGTGGGGAGAGCAGAATAAAGAGAGAGTGGTGAAGAAGATCATACAAAAGCCAGCTTGAACAAGTGAGTCTTCAGCTGCTTTTTAAAGGAGACCACTGAGTCCACTGATCTCAGGCTCAGGGGGAGAGAGGTCCAGAGTCTGGGGGCCACAGCAGCAAATGATCTGTCACCTTTGGTCTTTAGCCTGGTGCGCTGCACAACCAGTAGGCTTTGATCACTGGACCTCAGGGACCTGCTGGGGGTGTAGGGACTAGGTAAACAAACAGGATGGTAAATCCTCGGTGCGTCTTGGGCGATTGTGAACGAACGGAAGGACAAAAGAGTCTGGCGATCATAGGAGATGGTAGCAGGGACACTACTGAAGAAGATCTTAGACAGGAGCAAGGTGGAAAAGAGGAGGTTAGTGCAGAAAAGTTTGAAAAAGTGGCCGGTGACCGCGGCTAAGCCAAGCACAGGCGCCATCTTGCCGTGGGTGTGAAAGAAGTCGGGCTGCGTGTAGCTCGATAATAAATTCCATATCTGTGTTTTTTCTTTCAGAGGCACCTCTTTGAAAGCTTTCCTTGTGAGAATAGTTGTTGGGAGTAGATCAAGTTTTCACGAACGAAGCATTGAGTAAAATAAGTGGGTAGAGTTGCAACTACTGATTATTTTGGTGTTTGATCAGTTAGTGATTACGTGTGCACCCCCCCCCCCCATTCTGGACTGCAGATTTTACCTAGCAACTGTATAAATGGTCTCTACTTTGGGTGTGCGTGAAGAAGAGGGAAGCAAATTTTATTGCCAATTAGTTCAAAAATAATATATTTCTATTAAAATTTCCCTGTAAAGCAAATTGAAGTTCAAAATTTTTTCTGAAATTTTCTGTTCACATTAGGTCACCCGGATTTGTGTGGGATCAAATTTACGATTGAGCCTCAAAAACGCAATTTAGGATTTTTTCCTTCCTGATTTCACTTTCACTGTGTTTTACCTGCAGACTCAGTTGAGGTCTATAGCTGTCATTAGCTGTGTTTCTATTACCAGAACTCCAGGGTAATTCCTGGGACAGGGAAACTGACCAGAAGATAGGATCATGTCCCAGTCATCTCGGCTGTTTTGTCTCCGTTCAAATTAAGCCCTTTCAGAACTTTTCTGTATCGCGACTGGAGTGATGTCACTGATCAGCGCCAAAAAGCGTCCACAGCAACATTAATAATATTAAAAGCATTTATTCTATCGAAGAATGATTTAATCCATTCAGAGGATGAGAGCGGCTGTGTGTGATGTAAAATGTGGTGTTCAATGACCAGAAGAAGTCCTGTTTTTTTTTACAGCACCCTGTGGGACAACAAAGCCCTGTTAATTGAGTCTGTGGGTAATTTCCCTGTTTTTTTCGTTGCCGGGAGTTAGATTTTAAGTCCGATCGGTGCTTATTTTCCTTAGCTTCCATTTTGCTTCACCAGAAAGTCTTCTAATTTAACCGGTAGTTTTGGACGTCAGCTGATGTCATTTCCTACTGAGTTACAACCAATCAGCACGAGTTAACCAGAGGTTCCGCTCAGCTACTCTACCGGGCTGTTCAGAGCTACCCATGAGCAGGTACTCAGAAGGTTCCTGAAAACGGCCGCTGGGCCGGCCCGGTCAGGTGGAGATGCACACATGTCTGGAGGTTCCTGTAATCTACCCTGAAGTTCTGGTAATGGAAACGCAGCTAATGTTTGTTAGCTTTAGTATCCCATTAATACTTTTTTTTTTTATTTGACTGTCAAAAGCTGTCAAGGCTCCAAGACCCCCACGGACATTAAAAACACTGAAAATGTTTCATTCTGTCAAAGTAAGCCACAATTTAGTCCATTCAGGGTACAAGGAGAGGGGCTGTGTAGCATAAAAAGGGGCGTTAAATGATCAGAAGAAGATACGAGACCAAAAAGTAACGTAAATATTGGCGTTGCTGGCAAAAGTTCTGATGCATTTTTCAGCATTGGGGGTTTAGAAAATTTGATTTTAAAGCAACATTGCTTGCTTTGTTTACTGTCTCCCAATATCATTTCCTTCTGAGTTAAAACCCTTCAGCACGAGTTAACCACAAGTCCAAGCCAGTGGAACCTTGCCTTGATGTCTTGGCCCCGCCCCGGTTGCCTAGGAGATACGTCATCGGGAGCCGCCAAAACGTGTTCCAATGTTCATGTCTACCGAGGCGTGTGTTCTCCGTTAGCCGTTTAGCTAGCTGAGCAAGGAAACACGGGAGGTGTCTTGTAGTCTAGCCTTGGTCAAAAATTACCCAGAACATACCTCGGTGTTTTCAAAAGGACGGCGGATAAGAAGCCGGCAGCTACTTCGGAGACAATTTTCAAGTTTAAAAGTAAGTCAGCTAGTTTAAAATGTTTTTTTTATCCAAAGAAGCTATCTATGGTTGGTTAGTTGCTTAGTAGTTGCAGCTTCAGTGGCTAGCAGGTAGTACACTTATATTTTTAGTTTAATAAACATATACACAATTTAAAAAGTTAAAGCCTCGTTATATATTTATATTAAAACTAATACGTATAAAATATAACGGTGTCTCCCGTGTCACGTGAAGTTATGTGACCGCCGTGGAAGCCGCGGTCATGTGATGCAAGTTTGTTCCATTTAACCGTTTTCTTTAACCAAGGAAGGACAGTGTCCTTGTAAGCAAGCAGCCTGGCCTCTGAGAAACACCCAGTGACTCTGCTGAGCCATTCCTGAGTACAAACCCAGGTTCAGATATTTGGTTGAAATAGAAAGTGGTCCTTTTGGATCGGTATGGTGAAATAAAAACCCACATGCTGATAGTGGAAATGGGCCTTACATCCATGTTTTGAGTTTTTTGTTTGGCCCTCATAGACGTTTCCCTCTTACTCTATAGGTGCATTTCCAATGTCAGAACTTTAGGGTGAATTTCCAGGAACTTCCGGACATGCGCGTGTCTCCAGTTGATTGGGCTGGCTGTTTTCCGGGTCATTTTCAGGAACTTTCCTGTACCTGATCAGGGGTAGGTACTCAGAAAGGCCCGGTGGAGTTGCTGCACGGAACTTCTGGTTAACTCATGCTGATTGGTTGTAACTCAGTACAAAATGACACCAGCAAACAGAGATCAAAACAACCGGTATTGGTAAAATTATAAGAGCTGCTTGTGACGCAGAACGGAAGCAGAAGAAAACAAACACTGATTGTGCTGCTTTAAAATCACGTTACTTAACCAGAAGACACGGTGGAATCCCCCCACATCGCCGTTACTAAACTCCCAACACTGGAAAACACGGTGGAATTCCTTTGTTGTCTCACAGAGCACCGTAAGCTTCTTCTGGTCAATAAACGCCACATTTTACATCACACAGTTTCTCTTGTCCTCTGAATGGATTCAATCATGATATACTCCAACAGCATAAAACTTTTAATGTCATAAATATGACTGTGGACGCTTTTTAGTGCTGATCAGTGACATCACTCCCTGCGGAAGCAGTCGCTGACATCTGTGCAAAGTCCTAAAAGTGCTGGATTTGAATGGAGACACAACATCTTAAGAAGGCAGGAAGTGTTATACCCCCCGGCTTTTTTATGACTACATATACAACTCAGTGTTGTCAATCACTGCATGGACAACATGTTTTGAATAGTTATGTGTTGTGAACATCTGAATCCTCCACACATGTATAACAAGGCATGCAAGCGTCTAGAAAAAGCACAAATAGGATAAATTTGCATGTTATTACGACTCTGTAGATGACGCACCAACATTGTTGCTTTTTTCCTAGATTATGTGGACTAATTGCTGCTGCCTTTGACTTCATGTCAAAAAATAAAATTAAATCCCAATAAATAAGTAGATCCATAAGCTGTAATACTGAATGAGAACTGAAATCTGTGTACTTAGCTTTAAAGACCCACTCCAATGAAAATCATGTTTTTTTTCTGTTTTTGACATACTCTTGAGGCTTTTTTGCTACAGGATACCTCTAAAGAAATGTAAGCTCAAAATACTATTTCAGAGTATTTCTGCATTCAAACTGCTGTGAGTCAGCAGCAGATGAAAAACATGCAGCCTAAAACGGACTAACCCTAACCCTAAAACTGACTGGGGTTGTGATGTCACAAACAAAAATTCCACCCTGCTCTGCTCCCTCAGTTTTGGCTCTGTTGTCATTGTTTTTTTTTATTCAATTTAATTCTTTTACTGTAATATGTGAAAACAGTAATAAGACGCCCACATTTTAATTAATGAACGTCCAAATGAGACTCGCCGAAAGACGTGGAAATCACGGCCAGAAAAACTTTTATTTTGGAACTGTTCTTCAACCATGACGGGACGTCTCTGACTGAAATAGTTTCAATGGTCATCAAACGTCTGAATGTTTGCTGGGATCATTTATCTATGGAGCAGTAGCGCCAGTGCTTTATGCTGTAGCTGCTGTTTGTTAACCTAACCTTATTTCAGCTGTGTTAATGTGATGTATGATATAATGTAGTGTAATGCGTTTTACATGGGCAGGCTCAGCTCCACGAGGGAGAGACACACACATGGATGGAGAAGTTTTGCTCTCGGACTTCTCCGTCTCCTAGGGAGTGTTGCAAAGCGATTTCCCTCCAGGACAACAGATAGCGTCGCCGTTCTGGAGTATCCTGTCATGTATCAGGTCCAAGATAGTGCATTTACTATTGTGTTTTTGTTGGGTTTTTTGTATTTAAGAGACTTTTTAACATGGACAATATCGTCCCTCATTCTTCATGCACTCCACCTCTTCATGCACTCGTCACCTCTAAACCCCCGTTTCCTGTCATTTCCGTACATGCATAAAACACTCTCTACATATCTTTTCACTCCTCCAGTCACAGGTGATTAAAATGTAAATTTTTTAAGAGTTTTTCCACGAGGTATTCTTTAAGCTGCTCCGTGTCTGCTGCTCGGTTATCCTTGGCTCTCTTTATGTTTTTGAAGGTGCAATGGCGGTGCTGTAGACGACAGTGGCATCCTGACCAATCACAAGCTTACATTCTCCGTCTCGTCGGACGGATGTTTAGAAGAGAGCTCGACTCTGTCCGTCCTTGCGAGGGCTCTCGAGCAGGCTTGCAAGGACGGGTAATGGCGTTGAGTGTCTCCGTCCCGACGCAGACAGAGAAGTATAAATTAGGCTTTAGACGTAATCCACCTGACTGTCTGACCAGCTTGTGTCCAAGCAAGCTTGGTCCAACTTTCTAAACTAATTTAAAGAAATCTGGCCCAGCCTGGAATCGAATCCAGGTCCTCTGCGTGTAATTTGGGGGCTTTACTAAATGGTCCCCGTCCTCGGCTCCGCCCACAACCCAGAGGCGAATCATGGAGCTACTGCCTCTATACAGAAGTACTAGAAAAAGGCTCAGGTTTTGTAATTTTGGCTAAAACAGAATAATCATAGTTTAAAGAGTAGGGATGGGTACCGACTTCGGTACTTTTTAAGGTACCGACCGAATTCCACAGTATCGACCGAGCACCGATTCACTTCATTTGAAACGGTGCCTCGTTTCAGTACCGTCCTTCACAATGAGAACTTGCCTAGACAGCTGCGCATGCGCAAGAGCGTTATGATGAAACCAGCGACAACGATCTAAGTGAGACATCCTCATCTTAATCTGCTCCGGTAGGTAAATAACATGTTTAAGATAACATTAGCTTGATATGTTAGCTTCCGTTTCGCTAATGGTGTGTTCGCTTTCTCCTCGGAACTCCGAATTTCCGACTAGAAGAACATGAACGCTCTTTAAAGTTTGGCTTCACTTTACTAAATGTGACGGGTGATTGGGTGATGATGAAACCAGTGACAACGATTTAAGTGTGAGGCATCATCGTTTAAATCTGCTCCAGCAGTTAAATAAACTGTTTAAGATAACGTTAGCTTGTTATGTTAGCTTCCTATGCCACCATTGTTATCATCTAATGGTGCGTTCGCTTTCTCCTCGGAAAATCTAACTTCCCAGTAGGAAAAATCAATTGAAAAAAGACGGCAAAAGGAATGAAGATACACAGTAAATTTAGTTCACAGTAAAGATGTTTGCTTCAGTTTAATTATCAGCTTATAAAACTACAAGGATGATGTTAAAATGCAAACAGTTGTATGTTATTTATTGTGATATTTATCAAATATGGTTATATATTAAGAAAAATATATATTTAATTATAAATGAGAATTAAAATATTAAACACTCAAAAGCATCGAAAATTGGTACCGTTAAGTACCGGTATCGATCGTAGGTACCTGGAATTAGTACCGGATCGATTCAAATGTCAAAGGTACCCATTCCTAATAAAGACCACTGAGAACTATTTTAAAACGGCTAAAAAAGGTAATTAAAGTGGGACTTTAAGTTTTTGCTGATGGCTCTGCAACCTGTTTCTGCCTCACATGGACATAAATCATCTTTCTGCACTGAGATCTTGAGTGAATTTATGCATCAAATATTTCTAGTTTACTCTGTCGTAGGCTACATAAGCCTGATTTGCTACTAGGCACAAACATCCCAGACAATAGCTCTCCACTGTGATTTATCATAAGCCCAAAAGCTTTTTTAATCAGTTTTTTTATGCACTTTACTCGAGCTTCTCCTCAAGTAAGCAGAGTGTAATATGCATAAGAACAGATCTAATTATGATAAGAACACACTGATTTAAGATTAAATTTATTCCTCATTATACTCAATATTCAGACATGAAAATTTAATTGTTTTATTAAATATATGTACTGTGTTGCTTTTATTAAAATTTCTTACATACAGGGGACTAATCTAATATTATTTCAGATTCCTTCAGTAAATAAACAGCAACGAGCGCTGTTGGTGTGTTGTCTGAACACAGTAGCGTTGGTTTTACTTGGTTTTTGATTGTCCATTTTAAAGACTCCCAACAGAATATGATTAAAGTAAAAAAAAAAACCTTTGCTATTTAAATGTTTATCTTACTTCTAAAACATATGCAGCACTTGGTATTTTGTGTTAATTTGAGTGTCAGCATAAAAAAGGTCCTTTTACTAGAGGCCAAATTCATATCTTCTGTTTTCATCTTGTAAACTCCGTTTATCATTCAAAATTTAAACGACGTAATCAGAGTTGATGTGAAGTTAATGTTGGCTTTATTCAACCAAGATCATTTATTTTTAAAAGGTTCTCTAAATTGAGATGGTCCAACCCTGTTAGTAAACTATGAGCATGAGAAGGCCAGCAGAGAGGATTATTAGTGCATCAGACTGAAGATAATTGGTGTTCTGTCAAAATCTGTTCGCTAGCAAGTCAGTTATTGTTCATCTCTAATGGCGGCACAAGGGACGATGAAGTGTTGGCTGAATAAATGGCTATCAGGTCTTTGTTGCGCCGGATGATAGAAATGAATGTTAAAAGCTCATTCCGTAAGATTTTCAAGCATTTGTTAACATTTGTTAAGCTTCAGTTAATTAATGTTTGTACAATTTATAAATGAAACATCTTATAGGTTGTTTGAATTTAAAATAAAGTTCATTTTATGTTTGTTGTTGCTCAACATTGAACGGTAAAAGGTCAGAAATAACGATTTAACGTGTGTGTACAGTGTTGTTAGCAAAATATCTGAACCAGTGGACTAGACATCAATAAAACTACCAGAAAAAACATTGAATTTACATCTACTACTTATTAACTTTAGGAGTCCATTTAATTCAAGATGGCTGCCACAGCTATTCAACATTAACAAAGACATAAATTGCAAAGACTGCTATATATATATATATATATATATATATATATATATATATATATATATATATATATATATATATATAGATAGATAGATAGATTATGCAAGGTATTGGTATTTAGCAGGAAATAGCACAGAATGTTTTTGTTTTAAATTGAATAAAACGGCTTTAAAGGGATTTTCCACCCCATGTGAAACTTAGTCCGTTGCCATTTTTCCCAGAGTTAGAGTGTAACCAGCCCATTTGCTTTAGCTTGGCATTAACAATGCAAGTGAATGGTAACAGCTAGCATTTCAACCATCCAAATTCAAAAATACGCCTACTTCCAAAAACACCAATGCATGGCTAAGTTTATATCTGGCACTGGTTTTTGAAGGAACACCAATGTAAGTTGCATTAAAGGTGGCGGTGCACATAACAAACGTCGTAGGTGTATTTTTGGGACAGCTGTGTCATGTCCTTACGCCTTGCAGAGGCGACTTGCAGCAGTGCCGTCGTAATGCAGTCTCGGGTCTAAATCGGCTCCTGTAATTTCTTTGTGATTTTCATTATTTTCATTTGCAGTCACTATGATTATTGAGGTCACCGAGAAAAATTAGGATAATTGAGTCTTGACTTTCTCAGATGAAATGCTAGCTGTTACCATTCACCTACATCATTAATGCTAAGCTAAAGCTAACAGAATACTGACAGATCAGACGAATGACTGGGGTGGTTACAAAAAGCTTTTTCCCCACTTATCTAGCTTTGGGGAATATGCAGGTGGAATATTCCTTTAACTCTCTCATCTAACTACAGGAGATAATCTTAGTTTGTCAGGAAAAGCATCAGGTGATGCTAGAAATGTTAGACTTTTAATTATTTTATCTTCTACTGGAAAAGTCATGCTACGACATAATTTAATCTGGTTTATTATTGTAGCAATTAATAAATATTAATTATGACCAATAAGATGTGATTATTCCATATAAATATGAAATATTAAATCTGATTGATCTTTGAATGTTTAATCATAAGATTTGAGGGTTCTTTGCTTCTTCGGGGATCATAAACACACTTCGTATTAATTCAGACAGAGTCAGTATATAGTTTATAAAATTAATTTAATTATTTTTCCTAAATTAATAATTTATACATGACAAGATATGAATAATGAGATGTGGTGTGGTGGATCTGAGGTTTTGTGATGGAAGCTAGATGTTGTAGCATCTGAGAGAAATTGTGGAATCTGGGTATAAAAGAATTTATTGTTTGGTTATAAACTAGAGAGTTGTTTATTAAAAACAGCATCAGACGCAATCTGTCGTGCCAAGTCTACGCACCCATGGTGTAGGTTCTCGTTCGATCAGGGAGGTCGATGGTCACTGCTGGTGGAGTGAATCTCTGATATCAGGAACTTGTAGCCAGTTCCGATCGGACCCGTCCAGTCTGAGATCCCTCGAGGTGACAGCAGGAAGCTGGAATGTTTATTTGCATCTAAGGTTGATGTTTGCTTGGCTCTTAGAAGAGCCGGTTGTCTGGTAGTAGCCACAGCGTTGCAGAGAGGCTTTGACAGCAGGTCAAAGGAGAAGATGGTTTCAAAAAGGCTTCTTTACCGAATTGGCCAGTTCGAGGGTCAGCAAGAAACTGAATTAATCGGGAAGTAAGTCTTGTTTTACTGTCCAGTAATCGGAAGGTTGCAGGTTCGATCCCGGCTCAGGACAGATAATTCTGCTGTTATGTCTTTGGGCAAGACACTTAACCCACCTTGCCTGCTGGTGGTGGTCGGAGGGACCGGTGGCGCCTGTGCTCGGCAGCCTCGCCTCTGTCAGTGTGCCCCAGGGCAACTGTGGCTACATTGTAGTTCATCACCATCAGTGTGTGAATGTGTGTGTGAATGGATGAATGATACACTGTAGTGTAAAGCACTTTGGAGTCCTTACTCTGAGAGGCGCTATACAAGTGCGGGTCATTTATCATTTGTTTAAACTACTTTGTTATGATTTCTGGCCAATCAGAATTTGACACGTTTCTGAGTATTTACCAACAACCCTCAGAAAGCTACGCCCTGCTTCAGATACAAGATTCTTAACACTGTGAATAAGAATCTTTAACCTTATGTGAAGTGTATATTAACCTTCGTATGTATCTTATAGTAATGGTATGAGTGTAAACAACAACTAACTTGTTAAATCAAACACAGTGATTTGTGATATAAATGGATCATTGTAAGAACAATATTCATTTCAAATTTATTGATTTAAGCGCAGATTTTTCAAACATTTCCTTTAAACATCTTGTTCATTCATCACATATGATTACTGTAAGCTTATGATTTGTAAAAGTCATGGAGTCTTCCCTTATTCAGAGTGAAGAAAGTTGACGTCTGACGTTCGCACGGTGAGTGCCAGAACCTTGAATGTGTGTTTGAATGTTTTGTCTTCATGGAATGTCCACACGCGCTGAGCAGAACCTTCTGGTTCTGGAAGGCCGAATAGAAAGTGGATTTGTTTCTGTAGATGAAAGGTTATTATGTTGACCAATATGTAGGTGAAAAGTGACCCTTTTGGTATGTTACATTATTAAAGCTGAAAGTGCCTCAAATTCATATTTCTTCCTGAAAAGATTGAGACACATATAGATAAAAATGTTTTAACATCCAATGAGTGACACTAATTCAACAAAGAACTGTGTCATTAAAAAATACTTTTGCTGAATTGAGCCGATTTTCATCTCTGTTGCTTATTGACCTCATTTGCTCAACATAGAATCTTATCAGACAGAGATTATTGTACATCGAATGTCACCAGGATTTCTGGCTCCATGTCTTAAAGATTTTCCTGCTTCTTTTTTTCCCCTCCGGCTTCTCAGTTCTTCAGTGAAACACACATCCATCCCACTTTCTGGTTTTAGATCCAATTTTACATCTACAAATGAAAACACGGCGCAAACACAGGCTTTTCACACAGCGTTCCACCTTCCTCAGAGTGATTCAACTCTATTACCTCTCTGTCAAATTTTGAACGCCGCTGCTACCTGCCCTGCCGCTGGAAATGAGGCGTGTTTTTGTTTTACTTTGCTGGAGAGGAAAAAGAGTCCTGGGTGCAATCCGAAGGTACATTTCCTCTGAACAGCATGAAATAATGTTGTTGAGCTTTGAAATAAAATGACCAAGGCTGTTTGTGAGTGTAGAGTGGAACTTAAAACTAAATGCCTCAAATCGTTCTCGATCAAGGCATAAGGGCTTTATCTTTGCAGATACTTTATGTATCATGTATCTGCACAGGAGAAAAAGGAACAGGAAAGTTGCATGGCTTCCAAATGTTTGCTTTTTGGTTTCACACACAGCTTTTATTGACCCAGAGATCAGGTTTACTCTATGTGCAAGGAAAATCTAAACACAGGCAGCTCTGTAAAACAAAAGCTGTGATCAGGGATGTCCAAACTGTGGCCAGGGGGGCCATTTACGGCCCTCTGAAGAATTTTGTGGCCCCTACGTGCATTTCTGGAATAACCAATTCTTACTCTTCTGGAGACTATTCACTAATGGACACTTTCTAATATTTTTATTTTCAGATATTTACTTTATTGCATATTCTAGACCTATTTTGAGGAATAGAATAGAATAGACTTTATTGTAAATGCTCATGGCAATTAAATTACAGATGGTCCGCCATCAACAGTGCACAAGACAATAAATGACAATAAATGTCAAAAGCCATAAAGGACTAAAAACAATTTAAAACATTTAGCAAACAACAAGAAAGTACAACCAGTGATTCAAATCTGCTAATACAGTAAAATGATTTAAAACAGATTAGTCCACATTACTGATGGGGATGTGGGGGGTTGAATGGTGCTGTTGTGTTGAATGTTCTGATGGCCCAAGGGAAGAAGCTGTTGGAAAGTCCGGTGGTATGTGATATTTACTTTATTGCATATTATAGACCTATTTTGAGGAGTACCAATTTTTAGAAAATAATTTTGTTAATTAAAAAAAATTGACATTAGAAAATCTTTCCTACAAGAATGTCCTGAAACAAAAATACATAAAGAATCACATTTTTATTGAAGACCATTATCTTGATGATTTCTGCCTTCGTCTTGAAAAGTTCGGACACCCCTGGCTTAGATCCTTAAGTTTAATCACTCTCAACAATAAAAAAAAGTACAAAATTAGAAATAAATGCATTGACATACATTCAAAGATCTATTAAAACAATCACAGCTTCATACTGCAAGCCTCACAAATGACCAACACATATACTTTTATAAACTGCAAAAGGACCTTTGAAAAATATAAATCTAATTCTTCAAATACAATTTTACCATCTAACTGAATAAAATATTCCTGCACATAGAGCTTCCTGGATTCAAACCTTTTAAATCTAATTAAAGCAGTAACCAGCAATCTCTGGGTTTAGGACTTTTATGCACAACTGAGCACAACTATGGATATTAATATGTGGGCCACTTTCGGCTCAAATTTTCCTCAGATCTTGCGCAGAGGCTTAGACTATCACTTCCAGTGTGCAGCGTGTGACATGAGAGACCACCCTATAATGATTTCATGTTGCTGTGATTCATGAAAGCACAAACGCGCATACATTTTTGCTAATTTCATGTTATTTCACTTGTACTTACACTGCAATATGGAAAGTTAACATTTAGTAACAAGACATGCAAACCTCCATACAAAGTGAATAAATGCAGTTTTATTCAATGGTTTTTATTTGATGTGCACCTTTTTTCTGCTGCTTAAAATAAAAAAAATGATTCAATCAACAAATATTTTTGACAGTTAGAACTATTTGTGTTTACTTGGAGTCAAATGGGGTTGATTCAGTTCATCGTCTCAATCGGATTAAAATGTTTTCATTCAGAGTTCTGGTGGTGGTCTCACTCAGCTAGATTAAGATGTTTGTTTTTCTACCAGAAAAGATTTTTAACTGTGTGAATTTTTACTTTAAACCTCTACTTGTTTTATTGTGCTGAGATTTCTATGGGAAAGCCAGAGGGATTATGCACAAGCAATTGCCTGAATAAATGTTCAGGGGCCTCATTTATCAAGCTTGCTTACGCACAAAACGGGGTCGGAAAACTGCGTAAGCAACTTTCCACGCAAACTTTGGGATTTATGAATGATAACTTAGCGGAAAAATGTGCGCAACTTTAAGTAGACTAAGGACCTGGCTTACGCATATTTTGGACATGGAGAGCACCTGCAGTGCTGCTGCTGAGAAGCATAAAATTATGAAATCCTGCAGCATTATCACTTGTGCTGCTTCATTTTCACACAGAACCTGAGAACCTGTCTAGATAGTTTCTAATTTATGAAGCGGAGATTTCGTGCAGCTGTGCGTACTCCATGTTGGACAGTTCAGAAACCTACTTGGCGTAAGTTTTTTTTTTTGCTGAGCTTAACTACGGTTTTAGTAAGGATTCTATGCAATGTTTGATAAATGAGACCCCTGATGTTAATCTTTTGGAGTAAAATGGCAAATTTTACAAAAAAAAAAAAAAACTGATTGTAACTTCAGGGAATTCTGTAAAAATTCTAATTTTATGATAAACTAAATGATGTATAATCTATAAAATAGTTTTATGAACTTGTTCATAATATTTCCATAGGACATCCAAATTATAAAGATATTTAATGATTTTAGATTTGGGTTTTCCATTCGCCGTATTGGGATGTTTTATTTTGGATATAGAGGAGATGAGTTGATGACATCTTGTCCTTATCTGTTCTTATCAAATAATTAGGACAATATTTATGACCCCCCCCCCCCCCCCCCCCCACACACACACACACCCCTATGAGGGGTGCACCCACTTTCTGTCATGGAGCTGGCATGAACAAAACTAAACTCAGATGGGCTGATTCAGGGCCGGGGTGTGGTTTGCTCGCTCTACATGTCGAGTCCGTCCTTTACTCTCATGTGCTTCAACAGGCAGCTTACCCTCTGACTCTCTTGCCTTGTCTGAGTCTGAGCTATAATGAGAATATGTAGCGTGCTGCTGCATGTGCTCCTGTTTCAGAACTTGTGGTTCTGCTACAGGCTGCTGTCCCGCTGCTATGGATACAATCCTCACCACACTTGGGTCTCCTGCTCTATCCCTTCCCCCTTATTCAAGCTCTCCCTGCTCATTTATCTGCTGCCAGGTATTCCAAATGTCCTGCCTCAGTTATTTTTTCCTTCCAGGGTTGTGGGACTCTGCACCTGTGGGCTACGATTTTCGCACACACACACACACACACACACACACACACACACACACACACACACACACACACACACACACACACACACACACACACACACACACACACACACACACACACACACACACACACACACACACACACACACACACACACAAATTTGCTTGCATGCCCCCATTTTAGCTGCAGGGAACCAAACTCTGAAGGCATTCACATTTACACACACACACACACACACACACACACACACACAAATTTGCTTGCATGCCCCCATTTTAGCTGCAGGGAACCAAACTCTGAAGGCATTCACATTTTCCCGCTCGGTTCCAGCTGCGAGGAAAATAGGTGCAGGGGCTGTGGAGGCACCATGACAAATGGAGGAAAGACCCCAGTTGCCAGGAGAAATTCACTTTTATTGAAGCTTTAAAAGGATTTGCATTTTTAAAAATATACCAACCTGTTAAGCACACATCGAGACTTTATCGCATTTAAAATACAATTCTGTTTGAACTTTAGTTGTTCCACTCTTATACATCCACATTACCAAAGAACAAGTTAACAAACTGCTGAAGACCCAAGAAGAGATGCATTAGTGGAAAGTTTTGCATGCATGCAAGATGTGCGCTGCAGCGTTTATTTAAATGACAGTGAGAGCACCTAAAGCCCATATCATCTCTCTGCTGCATTTTGCTGTCAGCAGGTTGACACGCAGACCCTACGAATATGAGGCCAAACAAAATGTGCAAAGAAAAAAAAATCAAATTAAAGTTTTAGTACAAACAAAAATTCTTCAATTTATTAAGCAATATTCGTTTATTTTGAATTAATGTCGCAGTAAATAGGATCCTTATTAACTTTTCCAGCCTATTTATACTCCGGTAGGCTCAGCCCGGCCCGGGGAAGCTCAGCCCGTGCTGAACTGACCTCACGCACCCACCTATGAGCTGATTGGCTGGTTGAAGTGATGTCACGCTCATGCCTCTGCAGCTATATGCACCAATATTGAATAACAAGTGCTTGTGTTGTCTGTTAACCCTGTGATGTTTCTTCTTGCTGCCAAATGGCTTCCTGGAGGATCCCACACCTCTTCTAGGCTTTAAGCCTTGCTTGGTGACATCTCCGTGCATGCCATGCACAGGGTTTCTTCCTCAAAGAGAGCCACAGTCCGAGTACAAGCTAGTACCTCTGCATCCTCCATTGTTTTTAACCTTCTTATCCCACTCATCTGGGACACGGGTCTTGCCACTTGCCACTGCTAAAAGGAGCCTGCTCACTAGGGCCAGGCTAGGCTGACCACATAAGCCATTACCAAAACAATGAAAGACCCAAATCCCTTTCTTGTTGCTGATAATTGAGTAAAATTAATTTTCAGGGGCAAGAAAATTACAAATAATTCCAAACATTTAATCTGGGGATAATGAACTGCTTGTGGGCTTTAAGTACATTCAGTTTATCTTTTCTGGTTCTCGTCTCGAACATTTTGGACACCTAAAACCATTAGATGACAAAAATGTGGAGCAAAGGTTGTTGTGGTGTTGAGACTTTTGGGATTATCCACAAAGAAGAATCTTTTAATCTCTTGGTTTGTAACACAACTTTACAAGTCCTCACTGATACTTTTATTATCGATGGTCTCTAAAAGCTGTTCCTGCATGTGATCTTTTGTTTGTTGGCGAATATTCTGATGCACTAAATGGACATATTTCAACATAAATGTATGACAAATGTGAACGTAAACCATCCGGTAGCCTGGGAAGTTTTTATTTATTTATCCAAGCGCCAGCAGCATAAAAATCAATTAGACCACATGATTTTATGTTTTTCCATCTGATGTATGTGACGACAAAAACAGAGAGGGTAACTAAAACAGAGCGTTCTGCATTGTGGACCACAAAGGCAGCTGTCTGTGTGGTGATGCAGGTAACCCCCTAAAAGATCCCCTCCTGTGTTATTTTCTTGTCATGCCGTGCAGTTTGGCCACTTATTTGTCAAACTGACGGAAAGGTAAAGATGCTTGTTCACTGAACAGAAATAGCCAAGTTTGACTGTTTAACAAGCATCTGCAGAATCTACAAATGATGTCATATCCTTTTTAAAAAAATGCATTCACCGATTATTGCATTAAGAATCCGGTAAACTGTTAGAAATATTTCTCTCAGCTGCTCCCTGTTGCCCCCTTCCTCTCTGTGGCCATTAGTCTTTCCTTTGCTGTTTCATCCCTACAGCCATTTTGTGCCTGTTTTAATTATACCACCCCATTATTATTATGTTCTTTAGCTAAATAAAATGCTTTCCCTGATTGGACGGTCAGAAAGCTCCAGGCCTCAGATTTCCATCCCCTCCGGCACCGTGCTGTTGCTCTACTGGTTGACAAGTGCAATCTTTCATTCACCGGTTTTTATTTTTAGACATGAGGACATGTTAGCCGCGCTTGCTCATGAAATCGTGTTTCCTTTTCCCCCACAGTGACTGTCCTAAGCACTTTCTTTGTCTGCTTACTCAGGTAAACAATGTTGCTGACAGGAATACAAGCTAGAAAAACATAAAATATAGATTCTTGTCCATACCCCTTGATGCTGCTTTTATAATTAATTATGCAGCGAGACGCTGTGGTCACATATGGTGAAGTGCGTCCCACAAGTCTTAAAACATGAAACAAAGGAATTAAATTGAATGAACGTGAAACATTTTGCACAAAAAACTGAAAATACCACCAAAATACGATACGATACGATCTTTGAACCACACCACCACAAAGTAAGTGCACACACATATGGTTCTCACACACACTGAACAGTCTGGACTTTGCTTAAGCACAGTTGCACCACAAAGTCACTAAAATGTGGTTTGCACAACTCTGGACATTATATATATATATTTTTTCATTTCCATTTAATACTTGTTCAGCCGCTGTTTTGTACAGATATTTTTATTTCTTCATACATTCTTATACATTTACATACTGTGTATTTTGTTGTACAGTTACTTTATTCTCAACTTCAACTTATATATATTTTATCTTATTCCTTCCCAGCTAAATTTACCTTTTATTCTAATTTGTATTGTGTTGTGTATTTTGTTGTAAAGCTATTCTATTATTCAAATTTAATTCCGATATATTTTACCTTACTCTTTCCCAGTTAATTTCCCCTTCATTTTAATCCGTGGTGTACAGTTTTTTTATTTTCAACTCTTAGGTCACGAGCAGTTGTGTAAGGCATTTCACTGCATTTCGTACTGTGTATGAATGTGTATGTGACAGATAAAATTTGAATTTGATTTGAATTTGAAAATCTTGAAGAGTTGCTTGCAGTTTATGCAAACATTAAGAAAAGACATCTGCTAAATAGGTAATGCTTACATGAACCTTTGGCTACTTTTGGGACTGCAATTCACTTCTAAACTTTGTTTCTATTAGGGTTGTCACGGTATGAAAATTTAACCTCACGGTTATTGTGACCAAAATTATCACGGTTTTCGGTATTATCGCGGTATTTTTTAAACGGTGTTGCATATGTTCAGAAAGCATTGATAGTCCTGTTCTACACAAACTGAAATAGTTCTGAAAAGGTTTAACAGTGTTTATTAAACCTAAAATAACACAAAGCCTTAGCAAAAGTGCCACTTTTCACAAGTAAAGGAACAAATAGCTTATTTTTCTGGAACTTGTTACAGTAGTCAGTGCAGGTTTAAATTATACAAATCCAAACATTCAAAACATAAACAATATGTAAACAAATCAAAGAAACACCACTTGTTTTCTCATATACTTGTTTTCTTCATTATCAAAATGAAAATCTAAAACTCCAGTCCACACTTGACTTGAGCACTGTACAAGTCAACCTTAAAAAATATGTATTTAAAATAAATATCCACTTTAAACAAATTACTAAAATAACTACTACACTATGTAATCAAATCCAAATGTTCAAGTATAAATGGCATTGAATAAGTAAACAAATCCATGACAAGGAACTAATTGTATATTTCTCTTCATCATCAACAAATAAGATGCTTCATCCAGCAACAGGGTGTCCGTGACACGGTTTAAATGCTGGCAGAGGACGCTGCGGCTGCAGTATATAGTGACTCGTTGCATTCTCCCTCAACCAAAAGTCCTCACGTCATGCATTTCAGCTAAAATGCTAATGTTAACTTACCTTGCACTGGCTGTGGAGACGTGGGTGATCGTCACGCAGATGTGCCATGAGATTTGAAGTGTTGCTGCCTTCTGCAGACACTTGTTTCCTGCACGTTCTGCAGACGGGATAGCCGTCTTCTATTAACTGTCCCTCAGCATTTTTCAGAAATCCCAAATATGCCCATACTTCCAATTTAGTCTTCTTTGAGGGCTGATGGATGTCCTGGGCGCTGCCGTCTCCTCCTTCGGCCATTATTTCAGCTTCAAAGTTTTGGTGCCGTTGCAAATTAAAAAGTGCGTGTGCGCGCAGCGGGAACTTCAGCTGAAGCGACGGTGGCTGGTAGGGGTCATCGCGCCGAAACCGCGGCCACGGTAAACCCACCGAGATAATATAGTTTTTTAAAAACTGGACGGTTATTTTTATTGTCAACTTTTTTACCGGGGTTTACCGCTATACCGGTTACCGTGACAACCCTAGTTTCTATGAACAAAATGCACATGACTTGTAAAAAATGTTCACTTTAAGGTTGTGTAAACTGTGTTAACTACCGGTCGATCTACCTTCCTACCCTCATCTATGGTCGTGAGTTTTGGATAGTGACCGAAAGAATGAGATTGTTGATACAAGCGGCTGAAATGAGTTTTCTCTGCAGGATGGCTGGGCTCTTCCTTAGAGATGGGTTGAGATGCTCGGTCATCCGGGAGGGGCTCGGAGTAGATCTACTGCTCCTCCACATTGAAAGGAGCCAGTTGAGGTGGCAAGGGCATCCAGTTAGGATGCCTCCCGGTTGAGGTTTTCTGAGCACGTCCAACCGGGAAAAGACCTAAAGGAAGAGCACCTTAGGATCCCTCAGTAGAAGCTGGCCCTAGTGGCTGTGGAGAGGGAAGTCTGGGCCTCCCTACTAAAGCCGGGCGTACACTGTGCGACTTTTTCACTCGTAGCACTCAGCTTCAGCTCAAACTGTACGACTTCCTCGCAGAGCAGATCTCACGAGCCAGGCTCTCACACTGCACGACCCAGTTCTCATATGCGACCTGACTGCTCACACTGTACGTCTGGTAGCAACACGTCGGCCCTAAAAATATGCTAAAAATAGCAGTTTTTACTCAACACGTCAGACTTTTTTGTCTTGTTTTGCCTGTTGTCCTTCGGGAGTGCTGTAGGAGGACACACAGGGATTTATGGGGTTGGATGAGGAAAACGAAATAAAGAAAGTAAATCTGTGTTTTGTGATCAGTTTAATTTGACATGAACACGACAAACACGCTTTCTTGACAATCTTTGTGAGTAAAAAAAACGTGTAGAAATGAAAACGAACAACGTGTGTTATTAGGGAAATAGCCAGCGAGCGGCGTTGATGCAGGATTGCACATGCGCCGTGAGCGGTTCTGATACTTTTTGGGTCGCAGCTGCTCGCAGCGCCGCTTCAACAGTGCGATACCCTCACGAGGGACGAGCGAAATATTAAACACGCCAGAAGTCCGTGCGAGCTCACGACTGCTGATCGGTAGCTGGTCACGTGGTGTTAATCGCCTCTCGTGACCCCCTGTACACTACACGACGCTCAGCGCAAAACTCGCCCCGATCTCGTGGATTCTCACACGAGTGGAAAATCGGCTCAAAAAAGTGAAAAAGTCGCACAGTGTACGCCCGGCTTAAGGCTACTGCCCCTTTGACCCGACTCCAGATAAGTTGCTGAAAACAAACGGATTTTTAAACTTACCCATGGGTGGTTTTTGCATGGCATCTATTCGAATCATGAGAGGCTCTGCTTTCATGTTGTGAAGAATGGACTCAGGAAAAACTTTTGTGGGTGAAACGGCTTGAGAAAACTTTCATCCTTGCTTCAAGTCTACTGCAACAAAGTGTTAGCTTCTTCTAGTCCTCTATCTATTTACATCTTCGTTCCAAGTCTTTCAAAACGAGTGGAAATAAGGACACAGAAGTTTTTTTTTGGAGTATAAACACAAAGTATCTCACTTTTCACGATATGCTATATTACCGACTGAAATAGAAAGCTGATGCCACCTCCAGAAGTTTTGTTATCACAGAAAAACTGTGGAAACAAAAAAAAGGAGGTTTATTGTTTTGTGTAAAATCATCTGAGCTTATTGAGGATTTGTTATTTGGTTGTTCAAATTGTTTGTTTTTCTGACAACCCATTTAGTGTCCAGTTTTGGTATATTCCAGCATGCCAGTGGACAAAAAAAAAAAGATTATACCCAAAATATATTCTCAGTTTTCACTATTCTTTGGAGCATCTGACAGACAATATGGGGCTCAGTGAATTCCCACACTCATAATCCAATTTCATAATATGCAATTCTCTTTTCCTACTAGCCTGCCAAGCGCAGAGCTGCAGGAGTGCACGGGGATATGTGCACTGGTGTGTGGACTGTCAGTGAGAGCAAGCAGAAGGGTTAGAGGTTTTTTATGGTGAGCTGCTCCTATGTAAAAGAAAGAAGTGTTTAAAAACGTTCTATCGGGGGGGGGGGGGGGGGGGGGGGGGGACGAGTCGTATGTCAGCACATTAAGTCCTGAAGTCACTGGCTAAAGGTCATCAAGTGTTCTGAACAAGCTTTAACTTATGTCAGTTGCAGAAATGGTCCTTTTAATTCTTTGTGCACCTGCCACCCCGAGGGCTTTCCTTACAATTTAATTATTGATAAAAGTTAGCAGAAGTTCTCTGTCACAGGATTTACTCCACAAATTTCTTCCTCTTGTGAATGCACTTGCTGAATGACCATGTGGGTTTAAACAGTCCACACTCTCCCAGCCAGACCGGTTCTCGTTAAAGCCGTACGTGGCAGTGACTTGTTCCTTGGCTCTGAGCTCAAATGTCTTGGCATCCATTCATGGGTACACAAGCGTGATATTGAATCACACAAAGAGAGATCTTTGAGTTTTGCCTGCTGGGTTTGGCCTATGTGGCCCCTTCTCACCATCCCCCTCCCACAACAGCATGGGACAGAGGCAAAGGATACGCCAAGGGAAGGAAACTGATGATATAATTGAAGACCACGGGCAGCATGGTGGGACAGTCACATGTGTCTAGTGTTCCTTTTCCTGGAAGTGCTTTTATGTTGCGTTAAAACTGTGACCCTTCTTTGCCCAAGAATGATTTGAAAAATCTCAGAACAAAGGAAAAGAACCTGCACAATGTGGTGACTAAAGAAAATGTTATGCATGAAAAGCAAACATTGCTTTAATGTTTTATGGATTTTTAGGTCTTGACCAAAAGTATTGCTTTCTAAACAAAGCTTCTATTTTATTAAGGGTTGTAATGCACAAGTATAGAAGCATTTTTGACATTTCTTTAGAATATTTCTTTGTTTTAATGCCCCACAGATCAAAACAAAAGAAAACAAAAAACCACAAAGGTGTTCTCTGTATTGTATGATCTCATCTCATATCGCTCATCTCATATTTCATGTGTCTCATCTGATCTCTTATCTCTCACGTCAAATCTCACATATCTCATCTTACATCTAATTTCTTATCTTATCTCATCTCTTATATCTCATCTAATCTCTTATCTCATATCTCATATATCTCATCTCATATCACTCATCTCATATTTCATACATCTCATCTCATATCACTCATATCATATTTCATACATCTCATCTCATATCACTCATCTCATATTTCATATATCTCATCTCTTATCTCTCATGGCATATTTCATGTATCTCATCTCATATCTCATGTCATATCTCATATATCTCATCTTATATCTTATCTCATATCTCATATATCAGATCTCATATATCTAATCTTATCTCTCATCTCATATTTCATATCTCTGATCTCATATTTCATATATCTCATCTCTTATCTCTCATGTCATATCTTATTTATCTCATCACATATCTCATCTCATTTCTTATATCTCATCTAATCTCTTATATCATCTCTCATATATCAGATCTGATATCTCATATATCTAATCTTATCTCTCATCTCATATTTCATGTCTCATCTCTTATCTCTCATGTCATATCTTATTTATCTCATCACATATCTCATCTCATTTCTTATATCTCGTCTAATATCATATCTCATATATCAGATCTCATATCTCATATATCTGATCTTATCTCTCATCTCATATTTCATATACAGTATCTCATCTAATATTTCATGTATCTCATCTCTTATCTATCATGTCATATCTCATATATTTCATCTCTCATCTCATCTGATTTCTTATATCTCATCTAATCTCTTATCTCATATATCAGATCTCATACCTCATATATCTGATCTTAAATCTCATCTCATATTTCATGTATCTCATCTCATATCTCATCTATTATCTCTCATCTCATCTCTTATCTCATATCTCATATATCTAATCTCATATCTCATCTCATATTTCATAATTCTCATCTCATATCTCTCATTTGATATCTCTCATATAATCTCAAATCTCATATCTCTCGTCTAATCTCATCTCATATTTCTCACTTAACCTCATTTGATATCTCTCATATCTCATACCTCACCTCACCCTTGATGTCTCAAAATGTGTTACCCAGTAAAGAACAGTGTGCCATGTTGTCTCTATGATTACAGGAGGGCAAAAAAAAAATGTCTACCTGATAACAATATTTTTTTACTCGACAAATAGAATCTGCGGTAAGAAGTTCCACACAGAACAGTTTTATAATCTGTATTACCATTCTGGTTCATTAGGAAAACACAGTGTTGGATTTGTGAGTGGGGAAACTGACACTAGACTAGTTAAAGTTTGAGTATTAAAATTGTGGGTGCAGATGGTGTGAAAATTGTTGGTGTTTAATTTTAAACCTAGGTACAGCAACAAATCAGCCTCAAAACAATTATAAAAAACATGTCAAGTGAAAAAAAAACATAGCAACAAACCACAATAATACAGACTTACTGGCCTAGCCCATAAAATGTTGGTTACAAAATGCCAAACATGAAGCCTTTCAGGTTTCAATTGTAGTGTCAAAGCAATTACAATACATAAGAGGTGATAAAAACTACTTCAAGTAAGGCAATGCAGCTTTATTTGTACAACACATTTCATACACTGAAGCAATTCATTGAGCAAGAACACAAAACATAAACATCTATGTGACAATGTAAAACAACAAATTTTAAATTCACAAAAATAATTTGCTGTAAGAATAGGATAAAAAGGCAAAGTTAAGGGCTTAGCAGTTACAGCGCAGAAGGTGCAGCATAGGAGAAATTCATTCAAAGGTACATTGGGGCACCAGCATAGTTTAGGGTTTAGGAAATTGAGTGCTTTAGGAGCTCAATATATATATTACCTCTACTTATGACCAATAAGCTGTGATACTCTATCTAAATATAAAATATCAACCTGCTTGGTCTTAGTGTGTTGAATCAGAAGATTCTAGGATTCTTTGTTTATTAAGGGATCGTACACACTTCGTTTTGATTCAGAAAACAGTTTTATAAAAGTAAGAATTTATTTTACCAACAATTAAAACAGGACAAGTTAACTAACATTTACTGTGAATGGATGGAACTAGATGTGATGTATGAACCTATGTGTGAAAGCAATGTTATCAGAACTTCCGTATCTAGGAGAGCTGTGCTCTGGATGTAAAAGAATTTGGTTTGCGTTAAGCTATCGAGTTAATTATCAAAAGCACATCAGACGCTATCCGTGTGTCTACTTCACCCGTTCTCGGAGACCCTCTTGGTGGATCTGAAGGTCAGAGAGGTCGGATGACCTCTGGCACCGAAGGGCTGTAGAATACCGTGGCACAGACTCTTCAGTCCAGAGATGTCTCGGGTCACGGCAGATGGATGGAACCGAGCGTCTGAGACTCTTAAGGAGTCTAAACAATATCAGCTTGTTCTGCAGGAACTGTTTGCTGTATCAGCTTCGCAGGTGCAAAAAGATTTTGACGACGTGTCAAAAGCTTTGGTGGTTAAAGAGGGCTTTGCTTCAGATGGCCGGTCTGAAGCTTTCTCTAGAACTGAACTGATGAATCACCAGAGTGATCCAGTTTTAATGTTCTCATGTTATGATTTGTGTAGCCAACCAGAGGTTGACAAGTTGAGGAATATTATGTTTATGTTTATTTATTTGGCAGACGCTTTTATCCAAAGCGACTTACAATTTATAACCTATAGGGCATGTTGTGATCTGTGGGGGAAACCGGAGTACCCGGAGGAAACCCACGCATGCATGGGGAGAACACGCAACTCCACGCAGAAAGGCTGCAGCCTAGTTCTGAACCTGCAACCTTCGTGCTGCGAGGCAACAGTGCTAACCACTGCGCCACCGTACAGCCAATATTATCAAGACAACTCAGAAACATGCCTTCCTTGATCCGGAGGCTCTGATCTGGGGTAGAGGGCCATTTATGTGTCATGAGTTTAACTTAACCTTACTTTGTTCTTGTGTGAGTGCAAATGGTGATGACCATGTCATATAAACATGCTGAAACATATTTCAACAATGTAATCATAACATAACATTCATTTCCACCTTCAGTCATTGAGCACAGATTAATGAAACATTTCATTATAATATAATTATTACAGGTAGCAATAAACAAACGTTTATTTAATGATTATCTATTATAAGTTTTAGAAGTTCATATTTAATTTAGGAAATCATTCTTTGATTTAGCAACTGATCCGAGCTGCGAGTGTTCTTTATTGGAAGGGAAGGCATGCAGAATCCTGTAGGACAATAAGGGAAGCTGGACCTTGAGGAGAGAACATTACTGCTGACAATTCATTATCTGTGTTCAGAGCTGCAGAGAGGCTCTAAGCTCCAGCGGATGGGATGAAGGCAGGCTGATTTAAAGGGAACACATGCAGTCTCGTGTCTCCTTTTTGACCAGATGTTGAATGGTCAAACTGTACCTAAAAACTGACCATTGCTGGGCGTTACAGTAGAGATTTAAGAACAGGAGTGATGTGCTTGGTTCTTACTAAAATTCTGAATAAGCTGCAGTTCCTTCACAGCTTTTTTGGGAATACCAGACAAAAGATCTTTGCACTAGTCCAACCTGCACATGGATGAGTTTCTCCAAATCGGGTCTGAACATAATAGACATAAGCAGACTGCATATTAAAGTTAAAGTTAAAGTCCCATTAGTCATCACACACTGGTGAAATTCATCTCTGCATTCAACCCATCCTCGTGGGGAGCGGTGAGCTACAGCTGTGGCTGCGCTCTGAAACTATTTGGGGGTTTAACCCTCCAGTCCAACCCCTTAAAGCTGAGTGTCAAGCAGGGAGGCATCGGGTCTAATTAGTCTTTGGTATGACCCGACCCAGATTTGGACCCCGGATCTCCCTGTCCCAGGGTGCTTTTACATGGTGCGCCTGGAGTCTTTATGGACACTTGATGCTGCTTTTGTTCATTGACTCTCTCTGCATTCTTTGTCGTGGTGTTGGAATCCATTGTTGAGACCGGGAGCTGGCAAACTTGTCTGGTCCATGTCTTCTATCCAAAACACTTTCATGCTACAGAAGTTACCAAACTTTTAGGTACAATCTCCTCTGTTTGGGTCTGAACTTACTCCTAATTATGAAATTATAATCTGCATTCACTTAGAGGTATGGTCTAATTTTACCAATGTAGTGATGCCACACTAGTGTTACACTAACGTTGAGAAGAGGACACTGATTAGTAATCCTCATCAAGAGAAGAATGAAGTTGCTTATTGTTTTTTGTAAGAACCGTACGTGCCAAGGGTTCTTTCCTGTCACTTTGGAATCCACAGGGACTTGATTTTACATCCAAATTTATTCCAATTCCATCCAATATTTTTCATTCTTCTCTTTCTGTGGAGGTGGCGTGGAAATCAATGCCTTTTAACTCCGATGAGCTTCAATTCAGAAGGGAGCTTTATATCTAATGAAAATGTGCCCACCACAGACAAAATCAGACAATTTGTCTGGCGAACTAAAGTGTGTAGATCTCCGTGATACATATTTGCTAAGTACATTTGCTTCAAACATGCTGAGATGCAAAGATCCGCTCAGATGTTGGAGTGCGTTTAAGTGTTTGCCATTTAGTGCTGCCCTGCAGGTCTTTGTAGGTAAGCACTCTGCGCCAAGCCAATTACTTAACCCTGACCAAGGCCTGGGGAGTTGGTGGCTGTCTGTAATCTTGGACAAAGTTCTAATGAGGGAACCGGAGACACCCGTGCCTCGGAGATGGAGCTAGAAGTATGCAGTTCAAGGAATAACTCGGATAAAGGGTGTTGGATGTACTTAAAGTTTAAAAGGCTATTTCTGTTTTATTTTATCCTTTCAACCTTTATACAGCCTCCCAATATAATGATCTAGTGTCTCTTTGTACTTTACAAAGTACTTACTGTTCTTCTTCAGCTTTTACAATCTCAGTTCTTTGAAGCCGGCCAAATAACAGCAAAGGCATGTTCTCATATTCACTTGCAAGGAAAATCGGTAAATGTATCTTTCTGCACCTGTCTGAGACCATTTCGCATTAGCAATGGTAGTTTACTTTAACAAGTCCATGTCAGTAACTCTAAGGATCAAATGCTAACTTGAGATATGTGTGAGTAATGCATTCAAAACAAATATTTTCTGTTAGAGATGTGGGAAATAAACATGCAAAACCCAGATGTATCTGACACCGCGAAAACAGTTGAACACAACCCAAGTATAAATCTGTTTTATCCGCACAGTAAACATACAAGCTGACCCTTGGACTTGCTTTCATCTGTTTATGTAAACCACAAATGCTTTCACGGCTAAACTAAAGGTTTGAGAAGCCTCATGAGCATTAGAGCTGATTTAGAGCAAATCTCTGAGGCCTTTCAACAATGTCAGAGTCCCTTGTGTGTGTGTGTGTTTCTAAATGGGTAACTTAGAATGTGTGTTTTCTATCTCTATATCTCGTATATAGTCTGTAATTTAGCAACAGTTAATTCCATAAAGTTAAAGGACAAGGACTGTGGATACTCTTCTCTTTCTCTGTGTTTGACTAGATAAGGAAATGGTTCGTCTTTAATCCGAACCTTCCTTCCTTCTCTTTCCTCTCTAATCATCCATTTCACTTGGCCACAAGCATCTGACCAATTGTTATCTTTTACGTTTGGCTGAAGGAGCACAGAAGAAAACCGCAAATCATGCCAATCATGGCTTGAGTGTAATTGGCTGGCTCAGGCAGTAATCATGTCCTAAAGCTGCGTGATAATAATTGTACATCACCTCTTCCTGATTGTCTAAAGGCATTTCAGTAAGATGTAATCTTCTTTTCTGTCTGTCTTATTTTTTACCATGAAGGAAGGAAATGGTTTGGGGACTCACCAGAGGGTCCTTTTCTGCAGAAACAGAACATTTCCCTTTCTCTTTGCATTTGATGTCAAACTTCCTCCTGCATGTGCTTTAATCACTATGCAGCTGTATGTGCATACTAGCTTGCATGTGTTGCTGTCAGGGTGCATGCATGGTCTGCAGCCCCCTTCATCTTCTGAGAAGTTGACCTGGTTTCTGATGTCAAACACTAGCATGGTCAGGGGTGGTGAGTAGGTGCGCCATTCATCCTGAGAGGTAAACATTTGACAGGATGGGTCCACCATTAGCCTGTGATGGATGCTTCACAGAGCACGAGCAGATGGGTGAACGTTGGCAGGGTGGAAATCAGACTTATTCTGACATATTCTGCAAACTTTAAAACTAAAATATCGAAGCTGAGTGGATGGGATGATTTAAAACCTTTAGTAATCTGTTACTATTGATATTAAATTAGACTGAGTTGCATAGCGGTCTTCGGTTAAAGGGTTTTCCGTGTCTTCTCTGTATCATGGCGCGTGTGTTTACAGCCCCAGAGCAAAAACCCTGCAGAGGATGCGTCGTGTTTGCCATCTTTCTTGGTTGTTTGGCCCTGTTTACAGAGATGAATACAAATTGAGTTCCTTATGGCTAGATATGCTGTAGTGAGTAATTTCTGTGATCTTCTAACTGAGACATTGGCCTGCTCCCGGCAGGATTTTTGGCTTTAGTCATTTCCCCTGACGCAGCCAATAGTGGTTTTAGTCTGTGTTAGATGTAATATTGTCACACCACTCTCCAGTGTTTTCTCGTGACCCCAAACTCGGGCTGAAGTGTAAGCGCTGCTGGCCCGCTGTCCCGAGCAATGATCATCATGTGGATATTTGCCGCTCTGTTTGCCTCCTTCCTACTTGTTATCGTTGCCTTTGACCCCTCAGATCAGCCTTAAGTAGTCCTGTCGGAGTTGGTGTCACATTCCCTTCAGTGGGTACACACTTCTCCTAACTGGTCGTACTGAAGAGTCCCTGCAAAAACATTAGAAAATGACTTCATTGTTAATTGATTTGTGAGATTTCAGATGACCTCTTTTCAGTTTTACTCGAACATGAATAAATTATCAAATCAGTTAAATTAGATTAGAATTTCATGTTTTCTCAACCTCCGCCATGCAATTACATTAACCGTCACCCCTAGAGCACCAACGTTTTTGGCTCAGAACCAACGTTGCAGCTATCCAATTACATTGCAGTGATGTAAAATCTATGCTGCAAAAATGCAAGAAAGTGCAAAATGTTAGCTCTGTCTGCATCATTCTGCAGTCTCCAACATCCACATGCATTTGCCTGTCAGTGTATTTAAAATAAATTAATAAAAACAACTTCTCCCCACACGCTGCTGCTGGTCCACAGTCACATGAACCACTAAATGCATGATACAATTCTTTTACTTTCATTGAAATACCGTTTTTACTCTGACTGTGTTTCAGTCCCCATCTTCTTTGCATGATTTTTTTTCTCTATACATATATTTCATTTTTAAATGTGCTACTGTGTTCTGAATATTTAGACATAATGTAAAGTAAGCTGTTACTTCTAGCATGTAAAAGTAAACTGCTTAGCATTAATGCCAGCAGTCCTAAAGCTTCATCTAGTTCACAAAATACGTTCACCAACATGCATCAGCATTAATGCTAATAATTTCTCATGAACCTGGAAGTAGAAGAACACTATTAGACAAAAGGGGCTGCACATTGGTGTAGTTGTTAGCACTGTTGCCTTGCAGCAAGAAGGTCCTGAGTTCAAATCTCGGCCTGGGGTCCCTCTGCATGGAGTTTGCATCTTCACCCATGGGTTCTCTCCATCTTTCTCCCGCAGTCTAAAACCATGGCTGTCAAGTTAATTGGTTTATTTACACTGTCCTTAGGTGTGAGTGTGAGTAGGGTTGTCACGGTATGAAAATTTAACCTCACGGTTATTGTGACCAAAATTATCACGGTTTTCGGTATTATCGCGGTATTTTTTAAACGGTGTTGCATATGTTCAGAAAGCATTGATAGTCCTGTTCTACACACACTGAAATAGTTTTGAAAAGGTTTAACAGTGTTTATTAAACCTAAAATAACACAAAGCCTTAGCAAAAGTGCAACTTTTCACAAGTAAAGGAACAAATAGCTTCTTTTTCTGGAACGTGTTACAGTAGTCAGTGCAGGTTTAAATTATACAAATCCAAACATTCAAACCATAAACAATATGTAAACAAATCAAAGAAACACCACTTGTTTTCTCATATACTTGTTTTCTTCATTATCAAAATGAAAATCTAAAACTCCAGTCCACACTTGCCTTGAGCACTGTACAAGTCAACCTTAAAAAAAATGTATTTAAAATAAATAGCCACTTTAAACAAATTACTAAAATAACTACTACACTATGTAATCAAATCCAAACGTTCAAGTATAAATGGCATTGAATAAGTAAACAAATCCATGACAAGGAACTAATTGTATATTTCTCTTCATCATCAACAAATAAGATGCTTCATCCAGCAACAGGGTGTCCATGACACGGTTTAAATGCTGGCAGAGGACGCTGCGGCTGCAGTATATAGTGACTCGTTGCATTCTCCCTCAACCAAAAGTCCTCACGTCATGCATTTCAGCTAAAATGCTAATGTTAACTTACCTTGCACTGGCTGTGGAGACGTGGGTGATGGTCACGCAGATGTGCCATTAGATTTGAAGTGTTGCTGCCTTCTGCAGACACTTGTTTCCTGCACGTTCTGCAAACGGGATAGCCGTCTTCTATTAACTGTCCCTCAGCATTTTACAGAAATCCAAAATATGACCATACTTCCAATTTAGTCTTCTTTGAGGGCTGATGGATGTCCTGGGCGCTGCCGTCTCCTCCTTCGGCCATTATTTCAGCTTCAAAGTTTTGGTGCCGTTTCAAACTAAAAAGTGCATGTGCGCGCCGCGGGAACTTCAGCTGAAGCGACGGTGGCTGGTAAGGGTCATCGCGCCGAAACCGCGGCCACGGTAAACCCACCGAGATAATATAGTTTTTTTAAAAACTGGACGGTTATTTTTATTGTCAACTTTTTTACCGGGGTTTACGGCTATACCGGTTACCGTGACAACCCTAAGTGTGAGTGCATGGTTGTTTATCCTGTGGGACTCAGTCAGTGCGTTTACATGCAGCCAGTAACCCTTTTAAAACCCGAATATTCACAATAACCCGGTTCCGCAGGTCCTTGTAAACACCGCCAAAAACCCGGATATGCTCATAACCGGGTATTTAAAAACCCGGTTACTGCACCTGGGGTAACCCTTTTCTAACCCGAATGTTTGGTCGTGTAAACGCATATCGGGATATCCCCATCAAAGCGTGTGTTCTGCGCATGCTCTGTTCGCAAGGAATCTTGGTCTTTTGAGTAGCGAGACGTCTTGTATGCGCCAGAACACCGGAAGTAAACAACAAGTTGGGGGCAAAATGGCGAGTCGCGGCACAGCACCACACTTTTGGAGGGACGAAGAAACTAAAGCGCAAAGAAACGCGGTCGCTATCTCTTCCGAACTGGGAAACATGTTGTTTTCACGGACACTGGAACAAGAAGAACCGGAAATGATGCATATTGCGTCTGGACGTAGTCCATACGTCCTGACGCTACCCCAACGCCCGCATTTAAATCGGGTTATGCAAGTTAGAGGTAACTCTTTCTATTTATGCTTGTAAACGGGTTATTCTGATCAACTCAGAAACCCGAATACCGACCTTAACCCGATCATAACCCGGATATTGGCTGCATGTAAACATACTCAGTGTTGCCCTGCAATGGACCGGCAACCTATCCAGGGTTTTTCCCGCCTACTTGCCCAAAGGCTGCTGGAGATGGGCACCAGCCCCCTGTGACCCTGCGTGGACAAATGCTTTTAAGTGATGTAGCCGCCTAGCCGGATGCAAAACGATGCAGACAGTTATTATCATGCACAGAATATTAGATGGACTCTTACAGGTATGACATCACTGCAATATGATTGGATAGCTGCTATATTGAATTTTGGCCAAATGGAACAAGTTTACTGATGCAATGCGGTGATGACGGATCGTGTGTCTAAATGTGTGACTCACAGAAAAATAGTTTTTATGAGCCAATTTTGCTTTTAAGATCTAATAATCATGTTGGTACTGATTTATTCTGTAACATAATGAAAATAACTCGGTTAAATCAGATAAAAAGAAAAAAACATAATATTTCCGTTTTATTCCCAGTGATGCTGAAATTCCCAGATATTTATTCCTATTAGGATATTTAAATAAATACATTTTCCTCAAAATGTAAACATGGATTTCACAAAGCTTTAATATTTTTCCATGAAATGTGTAAATATTTATTACACTGAATTAGATAAATGTTTGAGATTTGAGTTTTCATCTATCATACCCAACTCTATTCTAATCTTTATTGTGCTCTAGTATGGTTAAATGTCGTCGTCGTCATCATCATCATCATCATCATCATCATCATCATCACAAATACACACAAATTCTGATTATTTCAGTTAGAAAAACTAATAAATTTGTCTTCATCATTTTTACAGGATTCGAGATGTCCCTCATCCTCCCTGCTGCTCTGTCTTGTTTTTACCCTTCAATAAACATCAAACATGTTTGTTTTTTCTGCAGCTCTCTTCTTTCATCAAGCGAGGAGGAAATGCCAAAAGGATGTGTGGGAAACTTGCATCTGCATCTCTTTTGCATCTCTCAGCATCCCTTTACTGTACCTCTGCCTCCTACTCTGTCCGCTCTCGCTCCCTCTTCCTCTCACCCCCAATCTCAGTCCTGCACCTTTTTTCCCTCTCTTTGTTTGAAGTGAACTGCGCTTATCTGCGCTCTGGTAAACATTCGTTCGCTCTCTCTGTCCTACTCTACTCCACCCATCCCTTTACCCCCTCACACGCTGTCCTCACCTCTCTGGGCTCTCCTCTTTTCTCCTCCTGCTTTCCAATTTCCCCTGCTAAAATGAGATGTGTTGTGTACTGGGGAGAGTGTGGACATTCCTTATCACCAGCTCCTGTCTGGGTATTAGCTGTTGAAAATGGGTCTGTAATGAAACGGAGAGCACTGCTGTGCAAACACACACTCACTAGGGAAGTCTCTCTGTGTGTGTGTGTGTGTGTGTGTGTGTGTGTGTGTACATTCTGACGAGTAGCTGATTAAGGTCACCCTCGTTCTCATCTCATTATTTCTGCCATTGTCCTCTGTTGCTGTTTTGCCCGTTATGCTTCTTCCATCTTCCTCCGTCTCCAAGCACGTTTCTGTGTTCCTATATCTGCTTTATTATTCTGCCTACTGCTTCAAACTCCCTCCCACTTGTTTTCCAACAAAAATAATCACCATGTGTCCATTTGTCCTACGCAGTTCCTCATACATGAACGTGACATGTCTATCTTTGCTCTGCTGCCGTTCCGGTCACCCCACAGCGTGGCCTGTGCCCTCTCCCCTCCCAGCTTTCCCTCATGCATAGCAAATGTGTGTAAGCAACAATAACAGAACAGCAGTCTGTGCTCCCTCTGGTTTCCTACACTGCTGCGTTGTCTGGCATTTGGACGTCTTCTATTGCAAATTCTTTCAAAGGCAGTCTTTTTAGAGAGCCAGAACGAAAAGAGCTTTTGTGTTTGGCGGTGACATTGTTCCTCTAAGTCGTCTTGTTAAAAACAAAACCCTAAACGGACAAGGAAAGTTGCTTGCATGTATCTGTGTGGAGTACCTTGCATGTGGGGCAGGAGCTTGGAGTGCCGGCACTGAAAAACTACAGCTCACACTGACATAGTTAGAGTTCCTTCATCTTTTCCCCTGTCAGCAGCAAACCAAATTACCGAGATGAAGAAGAAGCTTAAATTTTCCCAGCATCCATGTTGGCAAACTGCTGTGTGAACTTGGCACTGTAGACTCTGCCTCTCATCCGTTTTCAGAAACGAACCGCCTGACAGCAGCTGCTCCTGAGAGGAGGGGCTGCCGGGCTTTCTTCTTCTAGTGCATTCTGGGAGTCGTAGTTGGGATTGCCGCGTCTGCTTTAGGTATTTTTATCTATCCAGCCTACGTCTACTCTTTCAGTTTACACTAATCACCCTTTTAGGAACCTGTGGAAGAGAGGCTGATGGTTTAATTGGATAACAGTGAGCCCTAAAGATGACGTAATGCCTGTTAAATCAAGTCAGACAAGAGAACGATTGCTAATCCGTTAAGACAGTGTAGCCCTGTGACTTTATGTCACTGATTAGCTAGAGGGGTCTGAAACTGAGCCAAAGCAACTATTAATGCTTTTAATTTAAAGCAGATTTTGCACTTTAACATTGTGTATAATTTTGCTAATGTAAGAATAGTGAAGGGTGCTGCTCAAAACAGAGCTTTGGAATTGAATAATTCTATCAAGCAAGTTGTTGACTCAAGGGAAGTCTTGTTTTTTTGTCTGTTTAGTAGGTGTGTATGCTGCCAGGAAGGTGGTTGCCAGGAGTAACACATAAAAAAATGTTTCTCAGCCTCCAGCTAATGCTCAGGTCAATGTGGTTGCTGAAGGCAAACGTTTTTAACATGAAATCCTTCTACTGGATGTGTGTGAGTGACCCCTGCGAGGGTCAGTGGCCTCTGTTGAACCACATAATTATTGAAGATACTCTGTATGTTTCTGTCAAATAGTAATAATCATTTCAAATGCTTTTCTAATGAAGAAAGAAAATCCATTTTGTCTCATTTTGGTTCACATCACATTGTTTTATGAGTCATGGGGGACCGCATGGTTAGATATGGGTCAGAACCATCGACATAAAAATATGGTCATAGCCTGCCCATTGTCCTGTGGGGGGCAGGTTGAAGCCAGAAATGGGAGGTTCCCACCACTGATTTTTTTGACTGTGCCGTGGCCAGAAAATCTAAAAATGGGAAAAGGGGTGGAGCTGAGGATGGGGCTATTACGTTTGAAACAGGGTAGGAACAAATGAACCAATGTAGCCACTAGCTAACCCAAGAAGCTAAGAAGGGCTCGGGGGACTGGGGTAGCCCACCTGCATGGCCGACTGGTTCCCTTGCAAATCTGTAGTCACACTGGCCGCCTGTGGAGATTTTATGTAGACCAGAACTGTTAAATTACAAGCAGAGACTCAGACCGCTGCTCCACTGTCAGAGATCAGCGGGACATTTGCTATATGCTAACCCAAAGCTAACAGAGTTAGGTGATTTTTAGCAAGAACACGGTGTGTGAGGGTCTTCCGACCTGCTTAGCAATGAAATAAAAACTAGGTAAACTGAACGAGGATTTCGGGCTTTGCTGGTCCACTGCAGTCAAAGATTCGCAAGTCTGCCGTTGTCAACACACCCGGCTCTGGGAACGTCGACTCGGTTACCGGCGCTGTGTTGATATGGAGCCGGGAGCCGAGTCAACACTCCCAAAATGTGGTTTAGTGACTCAAAAGTGAAGCACGTAGACTAAAAGAGGTGCAGTGTTTCTGTGGTCTCCCTCAGAGATCCACAAGTGAACAGCATGACTACAGCCTGGCATCAGAGCCGTCAGAGCATCCCGGCTGCCCTGGAAATCGGGAACAGCCAGCCGACTGCTCTAGCATTGGTTCCCAGGCATGAGAGAGGAGAGAGTCGAAGTGGCCGAACATCTGTTTACGTGAGGCCGAGGCCCAGGCTGAGGCCTATCCCCGGATCTAACTCTGAAGTCATGTGGCTCTAATGCTCATTAATTATTCAGAACTTTAGATGTTTAATTACACTTAAACAGAAGAGTTACAAACAAAGTAAACTAGATCTATTAAACATAAAATGGTTATTGGAACCAGGCTGTAAACATGTTTATCTCTGCTGTGAAATTGGCATTTTTATCATGGGAATCAATGAGGATTTGGTGCCAGCCCCTAGTAGATGAGGGTGGAACTGCAATTTTAGCCACTCCTTCATGGCTTCAAAAAATGCAGACCAAAATTAAAGTCATGGATGAAAGACTGACCTATTTTGTAGCCCATTGAACTTTTCAAATGTGTAATATTTCTACAAAGATTTGTCATGTTTAAACAGTCAAATTAATTCACTAAAATGTAAAAATACACTCTAACCCAGTGTTTCCCAACCCTGGTCCTCAGGGCACACTGTCCTGCATGTTTTCCATGTTGCCCTTTTAAACACATGTATTTCCCTGCTGCCACACACCTCACTTAAACGAATGGTGATTAACAGGCATCTGCAGCGCTGATGTCCTCCTGAGGAGGCAATGTAAATCAGGTGTGCTGAAGCAGAGACATGGAAGACATGCAGGTCAGTGTGCCCCCAGGGCCAGGGTTGGAAAACACTGCTCTAACCATCAAATCTATCTTGGTATTTAGGCTTTTCTTTTCTTTTTAAAGTGACAGTATGTGTTTTCCCTGGCGATGGGGGCAGTCACTACAAGCAAGCAGTATTTTTGTGTTTGAGTAAGACCTTACCAATGGATGGCCATTAGGCTAAAAAATCCCAGGGAGCGCAAAGTTCGAAGGAGTAGTGCTTCAGATTGTTCAACCTCCAACCAAATGACAAGAACATCAGACTCACTTTCATCACTGGCAACAAGTGAAGAGGTAAATGTGTAAAACAACAACATTTATGTGTGTTGTTTTTGTTACCACTTGTTACAAATCACTTAATGTGTTTTATCCTCACAGGCTCCCGTAGAAAGAAACATGGCTTCGCCCAGAGACTTAGACCAGCTCCCATGTATTTTAAACCCAATATTTATGGTTGTATGTTATGAAGTCGCCAATATTTTTCAACAACTGGGTTACTGAGTTACTTCCGGGTACACAACAAGTGATTGGCGCCTGGTGAGACCCAAGCCTGCGTCTGGATGGTTGAGCTTTTGTTCTGAAAGGAACTGTTGCCGCTGTTGGAATAGCGACTAGATTTTTCAGCTTGTTGTCGTTCTTTCGGTTAAAGAGTTTAGATCAGGATTGGCCACTCTGTACTTTCTCTGGAACGCTTTGAACTGGCGTTAAAGCTGACGTGGCATAGTTTTATACTTCGGATGTTATGGTTTATTGTCGAATGAAAAATTACCAAGCACCATCAGAACCACCCCTCCATCAGATCTGTAAGATTCTGATTGGCTCAGTGAAAGGAATGTGTTATGTTTTTTTAACACTACGTGAAATGAGTCCTGTTGGAACACCTAGTCATATCACTTATTAAATTCTATGGGATTATAATAAAGTAATTAATTTTTTGATTTCACAGATCGGTCACATCTTATTTATTGACTAACACTTTAATGGATTAGCTTTATTAAAATAGTTCTTTGATTAATTAAAAGAAAAGAGTTCATTCTTCATTCTTCTGTTGAGCTGAAAATAAGCAGGTTAGAAGGAATGCATGAGACCTTGAGACTTAACTCATGCAGACTAGTCTTGAGCAAAGAAGGGAAAAACACGGTCTTTCCGTTCTGTTACATCCTATAGAATATAATAAGTAATATGACTTTAAATATTTCCACTAGGACTGATCTCACGTAGTGTTAAGAGATGACACATTGCTTTTACTGATCCAATCAGAATCTGCCAGATCTGACGGGAGGCGTGGTTTTGGTGGTGTTTGGTAAATCTGTCATCTTTTCATTCGACCATAAACCAAAACATCCGAAGTATAAAACTGTGCCCACGTCATCTTTAACGCCAGTTCAAAGCGTTCCAGAGAAGTTGTCGGAGTGGCCAATCCGTAACTTTCCTCTTCAGCCAAAAGAACCAATGACAAGCTGGATAAAATCTGTTGCAGTTCCAACTGCTGCAACGGTTCCTTTCAGAATAAAAGCTGAACCATCACAACCCCGTTTTGGGTCTCGCTAGATGCCAACAAAACTGTTGTGACCCGGAAGTATCTCAAGACTGGTGGTCGGCTTACGCGGCGGTTTCTATGGGCTTCGGCTCCATAAAGGTCAAGCTGTACCTTTACACCTCCTGATCTAGACGGGGATTTCTGCTAAGGGTTCGTAGACCGACAAATGACGTCGAATGTGTTTATAAATCTCCTAATCAAAGCTTAGCGTGAAGACATCACCTTCAGTTCCCATCAGAACTAATCATTTCTTCGGATTTGCTGGTTCTGATCAACATTCCACACTTCACCATTCTCCGTCTCATTCACCTTCGTTACACTATACATTTAATGTTAAAGTTAGTCTAGTTTTAATTTGTTTAGTAATAAATCTTTATACTTTTAAACTTGACTCTCTCTCTTCTGTTGTCTCTGAATTAATACGAAGCTGTGATCTAATCCCTGCAATAAAAAGTTCCAATCTTCTGGTTAAACAGTACCCACAGATCCCTGAGGTTGATTTCATATTTGCTATGGAATCTTATGCCTTATGGCTTATTAAATAACATGTAAATTAAACTCATTACATAACAGAGTGTTATGATCAATTGTGTTGCCAAATGAAAGAAATACATTTTCACAAGTATTTGTTTTGCATAAGTAATGTCTGTATGTTTTACACCAACACAAAGCACCTTTTCTATTCACCTAATGTCCATCTTCCCTGGACTCACAATCACCTTCCTGGTCTTCAAACTGTCTGTGGTGATGTTGATCCCTGGCTTGAATTTTTGCCGTCACTATTGCAGCGTAACCATCCTTTGCCGCCACTGGAGGATACGAAAAGGAACACCCATGAATAATTTATGCAAAGCAGAAATATGGAAAGGGGTAAACAGACACAAGAAACAAAATGCAAACAATTGCAGCAGCTTGCATGAATTAATTACTTGGCAGAGCGCTGTGTCCAGCTTATTAGAGCCTTTCTGTCCTTGGTGACTGACTGCAGGGCTGGAGGGAATCTTTGTTGCAAGATTAGTGAGTGAATGGATGGTTGGCTTGTCGAAATTGGAGTGGAATTGTAATCTAGTGGTTTTTAAAAAGTTTTAATTTTAAGACTTGAATAAACTGGAATAAAATCCTCAGTGATGTCAGCCATATTGAATTAATAGACCTTAAGGATCAGTAAATGTATTGTTATTTTCACTCCCTCTTTAAAACATTCCCAGTTATGTGGTATTACCATCTGTCTATAAAGGTTTATTTTGTCAGTCCTGTGTAGTTTTGGGGTTCTAATAATACTTTAATTATATTTTATTAGATCAATTATTCTGTCTTCGCTATCATAGAAAACAGTTATTTAAACAACACATGAGATAACTACTCAAATAGAAAAAAATGTTCAAAATGAAAATTTCAGGGAAATAACAAACAATTTAAACAATAAAAAACTTTAGAAAATTTCATAAAAATAAAATAATTACCCATAAAACCACTGATAGATGTGAAATATGACCAATAGCGCTTATTTATGTTAAAAATAACTGTGACAATAATAAACATTTCATTTTCAAAAGTTATTTTTCTGGCTACCAGCAGGTGTTCTGCTGCTTCTACTCCTGTCATCACCACATAAGTACCTTCTGATGGCCACTAAACAGTTGGTTGTGAAAAGCAACAAAGTGAAGAGAGCTGACTCAGTTTAGGCAAGGCAGCTTTATTTATAGAGCACATTTCAAACACAGAGGCAATTCAATGTGCTTTACAATTATCAGGATATGAAAACAACATAACACAAATTAAAATACACATAGATAGAATTACAGTTTAGAGCTAAAGGAGAAGACAAAGTTACAGCGCAGATGACAGTGGAGGTGACGCATGATAAGAAACAATTCACTTAAAGGCTGATGAGTACATTAGGGTTTTTAGTTTTGTTTTAAACAACGCTAAGGTTGAGGTACATCTGAGGTCAAGGGGAAGTGGTTCTACCAGCTGATTGTTTCCAAGGGATCTCAGAGCCCCATCGGGTGTTTATCCTTCTCAGGCTCAAAATAAGTTTTGATAAAAGGACAAACAACTAAGTCCTTCAGGGGTACTTCTGAGTTAAAAATGCTCATGAACCATGTATGTCCAGAAACCAGGTAGGTAGGTTTTAACTGTTGCAAATCTGCAACGCCTGCCTCCAGAGGGTTAAACGGGAATGAGATCGGACATGTATTTTGATCCCATGCCATTGAGTGATTTATAAACTAGTAGAAGCACTCTGAAGTCTATTCTGTAGTTTACTGGTAACCAGTGTAGGGATCTAAGAACAGGAGTGATGTGCTCCGTTCTCTCAGTTCTTGTTAAGACTCTAGCAGCAGCCTTCTGAACAAGCTGCAGTTGCTTCACAGCTTTTTGGGGAAGATCTGTTAGGAGACCATTGCAGTAGTCCAGCCGACTAGAAATAAAAGTATGAATAAGTTTCTCTAATTTTGGTCTGGTCATGAGTCCTCTGACTCAAGAGTTCTAATATTAAAGACACTTTTCAGGTCATTTATAATGTTTTTGACAAAATTAATCCAGTAGTACCTTTCCTAAACATTAGGCATCCATACTGAGGAAATAATTAACATGCAGGAATGTCAGCAGAAGAGGAGTTTACTGGACAAACAGTATGATTTCTATTTAATGAGAATAAATGTTTTTTAGAAGGGCATTCTTGAGTAATACCATCAGTATTTTTGAAAATCTGGTTATACCCCTAACAAATCTGCTAGGGATGTGTATTGGTGACATTTTTTTAAGAATAAAATTATTGTAGGAAAATTCATTAAACAGTCCAAACTTATAGGTAACATATTTAACATGAGGTATCTGAACCATTATAGAGGGATTTACATTTCAGTGGTGGAAACAAATGCACACTGCTGCTAACTAGCGGTCGATATTTGATTTGCACCAAAAGAAAAGAAAATACACAAAATTCTTCCAAAAATTCGATATACTGCTTTTGAATATCAATATAATATCCCAGAATAATATTTTGATATATTGCCATATCGATATTTTCTCACATACCCAATATCTACCTTTTTGAAGAGTTAAGAGTAGGGGTGTCTGATACTATTGGCCAATGTTGGCCTTAAAGTGTAGTACTGGAAAATCTCGGTATTTGTTTTTACTCCTTTATTGATTTTACTTTTACATACCATGCACATATTATACATCCAACTGTCTTTCATCTCTTCTCTCTCAAAATGCCAAAATACTTTTCAGATATGTATTTTAGTTTAATTTGGAATAACTTGTGAATAATTGGAATTTTGGCCTATATTAAGGCTCTGTTGTCCTTAGAGCTTGTGGCCGTGTGTAGCTAGTCAGCTGGCAAACAACTAAAACAAGCGCAAGAATCTCCGCCCAAGGCTTGCTTTTCTTAAATGAAGATCTTTATAAAAGTTTATCACCGTAACTACAATATACAGAAACAGAAAAAATACATTACTGACTAAAACACACATTTTAGGCGTGCATCATTTTATATCGTTTTGGAAATTAATAGTTAGACAATATCTGTAAGAAAGGCAGTATCGCACGTCCCTGGTAAAGAGGTTTCTTTGCATAAATATTTTAAATAATCACTTGGATAAATGCGGTCAGAGGTTCGCTGACTTACTCCAGTATAAACTGACCTCCCTCATGAGATTCGCTGACAGCTTCTAGGAGTGAATAAATGCTCCGAGTAGAGAGTCTTCACCAGTAACGAGAGCATGATGCTTTCAAGGGTCTGTCAGAGTCGAGGGCGCAGTGAGAGCAGACAGGGTGCAACTGAGTGGCCTTATTCCGGCTTGTCACCAGGACCCAAGAGTGACAACACCAGCTCAAGACGAATTGAGGCCCTGTTGGCTTTTATAAGTTTGCTGGATCATAAATAGCTGGGACTGCAGTGCATTGCGGAAGAGGTTTGTCATCAGGTTTGGCCCCAGCTTGGGCACTGACTCCCTGACGAGAGAGGAATTTATCACTGCACAGCGATAAGACAAGGCTATTATTGTTTCTGTCCTCCTCCCATCTCCCTCCTCGCCTCTCCTCTTCCTCTGTCTATGTGACACATCACCCTTCCCTTTTCTCCCGAGTTTTCCCGTCTGTCTTGCTCCTTCTTGCTCTGCCCTCTTTCAACTCCTCCTGTCCTCTTTCGTCTTCTGCTCTCGCGCCACAGCCCCTCTCCCACTGCAACACCGGCATTTTTCCAGACACCTGTTCAATCTCGTACATCAGTCCCCCCATTCCTTCGCCACCACTCCTCATCTGTCTCAGCAAAAAGGTGATGTGATCAGGAAAGGAATGACTTCTTGAGATGACCATAATAAGATACTCGGTGGAGGATAATGACCCTACTGGGGTTTTACATGGAAACCATATTCAGGTATTAACTGCTGCCAACACGTCAGGTGTCTAAAGAGAGTGATTGGGAGGAAGAAATAAAAAATATGAGGCACATTGGAATGGCCGCTAACATATTAAAGACATTTGTGGAGAAGAAGAAAAAAAAAGATTTACCAAGACGGTGAAGGTTTTTTTTAGAGGTTATCCTAGGACTCAAGTGTTACAGGTGTTGAAACAACAGTAAATTGGTAGTTCATCTTCTTGTCTTTCCTTTTCTCCCTTCGTTGACTCTTCCTTTTTAGCTGCTTCACCTTTGAAAACTATTTCTGGCCCATATAGTTTGGTGCCAGGAAGCTGTGGCCGTGAGTGTCAGGTTTTTTTCTTGTATGTTTCTTTTTTGGATGCAGACGGTGCAGGCGCCCCGGGCTCCTCGCTCAGTGTCTCGTAGAGTAGCAAGTCAGCTGTCAGCAGCACGGAAGATGGATGAAGGATCACAGAGAGGTCTCCCACAAAGCGCTCACCTCATTTAGATGCTCCGTTTGGCTCCGACTCTTGCTAACAACGCGACACTCTGTTAGCCAGCGTTAATGTTCTTGTCGCCACAATTTGTTGTTTACAAATGCGCGCTAATGGGTGACCAAGAAAACATGTGGCCTCTTTTTGTTTCCTTTAATTTGCTCCTACAGACATTTCAGCAGGCTCACCTCTGTAACAAGTCAATGTCTCCTTTTTATCTTCACTCTGACTGAATCATTTGCATCAAATAATACTACAGATAACTGTGCATTACACAGATGTGTATAATTTAAATGTGTTACCCCCTTAAAAATGCTTTAATTTGAAAACCAACACATTAAGTTTATTATAATCCTGTCACATCTGTCAGGCACAACGGATTGGACTGAGGAGACTTGGAGTTTAGATGTAGTGTGTGGTTTGATCCGAGCGCAGAGATACTAGTGAGGGCAGACTGACACGCTATTTAATCTAGGGACATCCGCGCGAGTCCTGAAGGGAAACAGGATCGTGGGGATGTTCCAAAGTAACAAAGACCGATTTACTAGTTTGAAGTCGTAGAAAGATGGAGCTGGGAAGCTTGGATTTTGGTGCATGAATCTATATGAATTGATGACTGAGTGAAGGTGGAAACAATGGACTTCTATTTATAGATGGCTGATGTGGTGGCGGCGTCATGTTCAGTGGGCTGATGGGAGTTGGAGTTCCGATTGAGGGTTAGGTTGGAAGAACGGCGAGAGCTGGGGTTCGTGACAACATCAAACTAGATTTAAGGATTTCCTTTTTTCTTTAACCCTGTCACTATGGCAACTTTGCAATAGGGCTAAACAAATCTTGTAGTCCTGAAGATGAGTCAGCGGAGTTCACAAAGGCCTCCAGCACCAAGTAGCCGAAGGAGACGGGAAGATGCAGAAAGCCTGCCAACAGAGGGAGATTTCTGGCAGGTCGACGGGAGACTTGACTGGTGCCCTAGCTTGGCAAGCCGTCTTAAATATTGTCGTTCTTTCACCTTCCATTGTGTGTGCAAATACATGACGAAGACGGACCTCCTTTACAAACTTTACTTCTTCCAGCAACTGGTAAGTTGCAATGACTGCGCGGTTAAAGTAGCATGAAGCACTCTGTTGTGTTCGGTCACTAGCTCTGGCACAGACGGCGTTTATTAACATCCATGCGGCGAGCTGCGAGAGACGAAACAGCAGTACAACAGGAAATCACACCACGTATTCACGCAATAACCTTATCTAGCTGGCTGTGTTGCATTCACTGACCTAACAAAACTCAAACAAAACACAAAACTCTGATAAAGAGTTTAATTGCTTAACAATATACAGCTTGGCTCTGACTCATAGACAGAACTCAGTCGTGGGGCAGAGTCTACGGTTGTTTTTCAAAGTATTTCCACATGCCGCCAATCAGATCAAAAAACAATGTGACGTACTCACGGCTACGATGTCGGTCAACGGGGAGGTCCACCCTGCACTGTCAAGAAGAAGCAAATTAATCCTTTTTGGAAAGAATAAAAAGGATAACTCAAGTAATTCTATCTGCTCATGGTTCAAAAAGCCCAAGTCTAAAAAGTCCACAGTTGATGTTAAAGCGGTTTCAAAAACGTGCCGTTCCTGAGCCGACGCAACCTAAATAGGTTCTCTCCATCACAGCTCTGGTGCCAAGCCCACCCAATGTCTCTACAAACATAGCACGACTGCTATGGTCTGTCTAGATTTCTAGGCTACTGGTGCCCAACAAGGAACCAAGGGGCTTGGTGGACGAATCAAATTTTGGTCCGTCTTCAAACACATTGACCTCAGTCCCTCTGAGAACTTGTGGCCAGTCCTTGAAAACCACATGGACTAACAGCCCATGAATTCTGATACACTCCAGGCATTAATCATGCAAGAATGGTTGTCCATCAGTTAAAAATTGATTGACACTATGCCAGGGTGAACTTCATGTCATTTGTAAAAGAAAAGTTTATACATGCTTAAAGGTTTGGTTCGCTGAAAAAACAAATTTTTAATGATTATTCCTGATTAAAATCGGTCACTCAGAATTTTTCAAACAGGCCGAACATGAAAATAGTCTCCTACACCTATCTCCTGCATTAGCTTCTGATAGAAAATAGACGATGAAACTCTAGGATTTGAAAAGCCTGACATATCTACATCACACTGTCACTTACCATTCATGGACTCACAGATATTGACACACAACTCAAGACTGTTGTTTTAGTGTCCAGAATAAGCAGAGGACGTCTTGGCTATCAAAAGCTAACAGTTAGCATTAGCTACTTTACAACATGGCAGAAGCTCCTCCAGCCTTGTGTTATTTGTGGAGATAAAACATCCACGTTGCAAATCAGTGGCCCAAATGTCAGGAAGCAAGACTCCAAAACCTGCCGTCTGAAGCTCAGCTGTAATGTGAGAGACCTCTAAGTCCTAGAAATGGTTCACCAGTTTACTTCAGAAACATCTGACATAAAGAGCTAAAATACCGCAAATGAGCAAATATTTAGAAAATTAACACCAACTTTTGCTCACGGTTGTAGATGTAATCAAAATGAACAACATATTTTTTGCATTCACTATGAATGCAGCAGATCTCGTTGTTTAAGAATTCTAAACTCATCTGAAATGTGAGCACTGGGTCAATTTAATTCAGTACATTTCCTTTCACAACACCCTCTTGCTGTGCGTGTGTTTTTAGCACATCTGCAACAAGGTCGTCCTATTTTCTTTCAGGCTGTCTATTATTCCCTGAATGTGAGCTGGCTCGGATTTTCATGTTTGTTTCCATCCAGTCATTTTGTTTTTTTACTATTTAAATGACCCTAAATTGCTTTAGTGATCTAATATTGCAGTGCTAAACAACACACGCATGCTTGCATAAAGGAATAGGACCTTCTTGCCCCTGACCCAAAAGACAGCACATTATGCATTTCTATGCAGTCTTGTTTTTCTCTTCCCTACACGCCTACAAGCCTTTTAGCACACTTCCTTCTTCTCCCTTTCTATCCTTACTACCACAACGTTTTATTTTTTCATCTCTGCTTTGCTTTTTCTTGGTCTCAATCATAGCCTCTTTGTCTCTATTCATCTAATTTCCACTCATCTCCTTGTTGTGCCTCTTGTCTTAATGCACCGTTGCTTTTCTCAGAAGGCCGTGTTGTAGGAGCTAAACTAAAGGCCAGGGAGAGCAGCACTCAAAGCCGGGCCTATTCATCAGTGTCACAGCAGACTTCCACTCGGCTTCATTACTGACGGGCTAATGGCACAGATCTGTGCAGTTTATATGCTATAATTAGCTAGCTCCATTTGGCCGGTGCAGACCCGGTGAACTCAGTCTCGCCACCCTGCATCCATGCTTGTACCGACGCCTGGCTGTTTAGTCTAAAAGAGTTATTAAGACGCTGCACAGTTTCTTGCCTCAACTTACATTTTCGTGCTTGATTGCAGAGAAAACAGGCTTCTAAACCTTTCAAGCTCTTTACTTGTTAAAAGCACTTGCACAGAGTGTATTGAAAGTGCAGTTTAGACCGAATGATGGTATGAAGAGGAAATAAATCAATAGCTGATTTCCAGAACATGTTGGTAGTTTATCTCCTCCTTCAGCTCCTCTTACTGCGCCAATCTCTCCGTTGACTATGAGTTCCATCTCCTCCCCAAAACGCTCTTCCATTCTCTGTTTTACATTTCCTCAGTTAACCTCTTCCTCCTTCTCGTACCTCTTGTTCCTAAAAGCTGCAGCCTCTTTTTTTCTTGTCATCCTGTGCAGTTTTAATCGTATTCCCTCAAGGATTGTTGGAAGGCGGGGAGCGTTTTGAGTGTTCCCACACAACGATGCTGCAGGCTCAAAGGAAGCGCGGCCTACGTCAGTAACGGAGTCACTATTCACTCGAGATCAAGGTGTCTATTATTTACGCACAGCGTGCTATCGAGGTGCACTGGCCACTTTTTCTTTTGCGTAACCTTTACTCTACTCCTTTCCTCCATTTGTCTGTATTTTCTAAACCTTGCCTCCACACTGAGCTACAATTTCCGCCGTCCTCATACTCATTAGTGGTTAATCCTGCTCAGCAAAGTATCTATTTATAACAGAAAGTACCGTTTAAGGGTTATCAGCAAGCAGTCCTCTCAAGTACAATGTATAACAATATACTTGGAGGGAAATATGTTTATATTTTTTGCAGATGTTTGAGAAACAGCTGATCTGCTTGGGTTTTAGCACAATAAAGAAAAGCAGAACATGCTGTCGGCTGTAGTTAAACAGAAAAAGCACCTTGACAGCGAGGAAGGTCAGAAGCAGTAACTACACTTGTTCAAGCTAACAGGGGAGATAAGTGTGTGTGTGTGTGTGTGTGTGTGTGTGTGTGTGTGTGTGTGTGTGTGTGTGTGTGTGTGTGTGTGTGTGTGTGTGTGCTAGCAGCACAGTAACAGATTTGCAGAAGGGTATTCACTTCATTACACCATAGCTAGCGACATCAGATGTCCATATGGGTTTAGAGAGAAGATCACACGACAGTCAAATGACTGGCTGAGTCATTTTTCTGGATTTTTAAAGTTTGATGCCTGAATTTAAAGTAATCGAAGTCCTGCTTCATACCAAAACAAACAAGGTATGGTGGTGATTGTGTGTGTTTATTATTTCCATGGCTACTTCCAAGAAAATACTGCTCTTTCTGCGTAGCCATTTTAAATGGAACAAGTTTGATTTGTTGATTTAAAGCTCCTTTTTCTCTCAAGTTCCTTTAAAACTAAACAAAAATGCAGAAGGAGAGAATTTTTCCTGCACCATTAAAGCTCCAAAATACAATATTTTAAATATTAATGCTGCAGCAGAAAGAAACTGTCTTAGTGATCATATAACAAAATATTGATGTTTAACCAGAATGCCCTTAAATGTCCTGTATTTAATCTTCATAAGTGTCACAAGATAGCTGCATGTGGACTATCATGTGTGATGGGCTAGTTTATTTATTTACTTATTTTTTACTAATTTTAAAGTTATAAAGATACATTTTTAACTTAAACTTGAAAACGATCAGTAACTCGGAGTTTAACACGCAGGCTGAACGTGAAAGTACTCTTCTACCCCTATCTCCTGCTTTACCTTCTGATCAAAAATAAACGGTGAAGCTCTGGGATTTAAAAAGCTTGACAGATCTACGTCACACTGTCATTTAGCGTTCATGGACTCACCCATCTTTGCTTACAACGAGGAAGGCTGTTGTGTGTTTAGCGTCCAGGAAACAGCAGAGAACGTCTCGGCTAGCAGAAGCTAATTGTTAGCATTAGCAACTCCACAACAGGGCAGAACTTCTTCAGGCTTGTGTTATTTGTGGAGATAAAACAGCAGCAATGCAGAACAAAGTCATTGCTGTTAGCCAATCAGAGGCGAGATGTCCAAATATCAGGAAATAAGACTCTTAAGTGCTCCTGTCAGAAGCTACTTTCTCCTCAGGCGGATTTCTACGTCCTCAATCGGGCACACCCGAGATATTTTCCTCATAGAAAGACATACAAGGCGTTTATTCCTACAGGAGACAACTGCAAATGTATTAAAAATATGAGTAAAGTTGACCTTCTTTGGAAAAAAGTCAGCTCAGTTTTTAAGTATTTTTTATTTAGGATTGTTGGTCATTTTCAGATTTTACAGCTACTTTTTACAACTACTAGTTTTACAAACACAAATCTATTTGTAACATGCACTATGCACCACTAACAAGCATTTCTCTGCTGAAACACTTTCTGTGTTGCTCGTGTTTTTTCCTGTTGCTTTAGGCCACGACCGTCGTGTAGATTTCTAGATACCGCCCTCTACAGATGTTTGATTCACTTTGTCTCACTGCAGACAAGTTAGTGATAGTGCAAAAAAAAAAAAAATCTATCTATCTATCTATCTATCTATCTATCTATCTATCTATCTATCTATCTATCTATCTATCTATCTATCTATCTATCTATCTATCTATCTATCTATCTATCTATCTATCTATCTATCTATCTATCTATCTATCGTAATGAAAGTAGCCGTGGGCAGCACGGACAGAATATCTTGCCCTCCGGTCAGAACCTGAACACACCACCAGTAGGCAACGACTTATAAAAGACACACTTTATTGCACAATCAATAATAAAACACAACGATAAAACACCATGGCCCAAGCCCTCTCTTGTAAAACCAACTGTCCAGCATGAGTCACGTAAGCAGCGGTACTTAGCTGTCACGGATGGTGTGACCCCCGTCCCCGGGGTCTGAGCTTCCAACGCCGTCCAACGCCTCGGGGTGTAGCTTGCGAGGACGGCGGGTAAATCCACAACATAAGTCCACTGCCAGAGTCCGTAGCGGCAGATGTCGGCGCGGCCTTGGCATCACCTATGCCCAGCCCTAACTGTCTAAAGAAGGCGACCAGCCTTCCCTCCTGGCGCTGGAACACTAAACACCTGTTCAGCTATCTTCGTCGCCGGCAGCCCTACCCGGCTGTGAACGACCCCACCCCCCAAAGTCCGATGCCACAATGACAGGTCGACCACGCACCCCTCTCAGTAGGTCTGTCACCCTTTTATCCTCCCTGGCCTCGTTATCCATAACGAGGACCAGCTGGTGTCCAATCACCACACCCTCGGAGCTCGGCAGCTTCCGTCTTCTGTCCATCACACTATCTATCTATCTATCTATCTATCTATCTATCTATCTATCTATCTATCTATCTATCTATCTGTCTATCTGTCTATCTGTCTATCTATCTATCTATCTATCTATCTATCTATCTATCTATCTAGATATAGATATAGATCAGGGGTGTCAAACATGCGGCCCGCGGGCCGAATCCGGCCCGCAAGCGGGTTCAATCCGGCCCACGAGATGGTTGTGTAAACTTTATTTTCATACTTTACAATGTAGAGTGAAAATAAACTTATCATTGTGAGCAAGTTTTCTCTGTAATGAGTATAAATAAAACAAAGCTGCGCTCAAGGCTCACACAAGAACTTGAATCACATCCTGAAGTTGGCCGCCACTCAGGATGTGACTTCTGATACTGATGTGCTGGTGAAAGCTAAAAGATGTAAAATCAAATGAGTCAAATATACTTTAAGTGCTGCATGAAACTGATCTTGCCATGTGATCTGTAAGCTCTGAATCACTAAGGAATGTTTTTTTTATTTGTAGATTATTATTTATTTTTTATTTTTCAAATTTTCAAGTACACTTCAGGTGTTGTACTACACTTTCAGGCTCCAGCCTTGTCTTATACTGATTGTATTAAAACAAAGAAAACAATCCGAAGTTTTTTTTTTTTTTTTTTTACCGGTCCGGCCCACTTGGTACTAGATTTCCCTCAATGTGGCCCCTGAGCTAAAATGAGTTTGACACCCCTGATATAGATAGATATAGATATAGATATAGATAGATATAGATATAGATATAGATAGATATAGATATAGATAGATAGATATAGATATATATTTACAAAACCATGTGAAAAGATTGGATTGCTTAGCCTTGCCGTTTTCCTCTTATCCAGATTTGGTTCGTAGCAGCTGCCTGCGACCCTAACAGGGAAGCTCAAAATGCCCTCTCCTCTGCCACTTTGCCAGCTCCTCCTCCTCCAGCAAAAAACATTCCCAGGCCAGCCTGGACATATAATTCCTGCAGAACATCTAGGGCCTTCTCTCAGGAAGACATGCCTACATATCTCACGCAGCATCCAGGGGACATCCTGACCACAGGAAACCTCAGATGACTTTGAGGTGGAGGAGCAGCGGCTCTACACCGAGTTCAGGTGTCTGAGCTTCTTCTCTGAAGCTGACGAGTTCAGACATCAGACACCCTGCAATAGGAACTGCTTCTTTCTCCTGCATTTTTGATCTCCTTCTTCTCGTTCTTAGCTTCCCCACCCTTCCACACATCAGACTGGTATCATCTACATTGCACTGCTTTGACTGGAAAGTGTTTAAGCAAGCATTTTGTCATCCGCTTCACTTTTATTGCTGTACAACTGAAGTCCATTGAAAATGCACATAATCATGCATTCAAACTCCCTCTGATGGTTATTGTAGAACAATCAGTGCTGCAAAATGGATCTGTCACAAATGTAATCCTGAAGATTAAGGCACTGGGTGCCTAGCAGAGCAAATTTAAATGCAACTTTTAGGATGAAATAGTCCACTTCATGGATCTTTCTGTGTGTAACATGGGTTTTGAAGTTTTTGAAGTTGTCTACATATTCTGCTGTCACATCTTTATGAAAGTTGTCTATTTTGGAAACACTTGCAACATATCTTGAAAATTCTGAGCTTGCATGTTTGACCATGGGCCACTGATTCGGATGTTTGCATTGACAGATCCTCAGAGCTTCCAAAACACTGGTTGATATCAGTCATTTTTTTAAGTTTGTGGCTAAACTTGTCTTATTCAGCAGTTTTAATCTGTCTCCCCATTTATTGTAATTGTCATATCTTTTTTCTGCATCTCCTCCCAGATTCTGTGATTGACATTGTATCACCATACTGTTTATCTCAGTGAAGTGCACGAAGCCCGGTGGGGATGTCATTTGTTGTTCAAACCGAGATGCCGATGCTCTTCATACGCACGCAAAAATATGGAAATTTTATGTGTTTTTGGTTTGCACACACACATGCGTGTGAACCGACACATCCACAGCTCTGACGAGAACTCTGACAGCTGCAGAGCTCAGTGCTTCAGAGTTTAAAATATCATTAGTTTTAAAGGCAGCCAGGCGAGGTGAACTTATTACTCACTTCTTAAAAGGCGCTGAAACTGGGAGAAAGTTTCTCCTAAATATTGTCTCTGTCAACAGACTTCACCCACACATACCTTTGTACGAGACTCCTGTGAATAGTGGCTGTTAATACACTCTACTGATGTAATCTACAAAATCCTCCAAAAACCCTGCCTGTGCCCCCTGGAGGTTTAAGAAGTTGCTCGCCGTCACTTTATCTGCACGGTAAACATTGGTGCTGTTTTAGAAGTGGGGGACATGAACTGATTAGGCAGAACATAAGAGAGGTGGCTTCTTTGATGATTAGTATTCCGCTCTGTTTCCTGCTGGTGGCGGAGCTCGTAGTCAATTGGCATCCATTAACCCGCCACTCGGCTCTTCATTACTTCATTAAAGGTAGCGTGGGGGGCTTGAGGGAAGTCCTGTCACAGTGCAGGTGCCGACTCCTAACTTACTGCAGAGGACACCATGTGTGAAGGCCTTCTGTGCATCCGTTTTCCCCCCTGGGAGTTGGTGAACAAAGAATAAAAGCAATTAATGCCAGTTATGGAATCCCAGTGAGAAATTAAAGTAAAAACCAAATCCTCGAAGGACCATGTGTGTTTTTGACAATCAATACAGGAGGAGGACTTAAAAGTAGATTTTTGATTTCAGCGGTTGAGCTTTAATCATAACAAATAAAATGTTCTTCATTTATCATTGATCATGGCTTTAAAGACAAAAGTTCACAGAGAAACAGTTTTATTTGTTATTTTAGAATCACGCACACTAAATGTGAAAATAGTCTTCTACACCGATTTCCTGTACAGGCTAGAAGCTAGCTGCTAGCATTAGCAACTCCTAGCTTGAGCTATCTGTGGAGTTATAAAAAATCTACATTGCAAAGCAAATAGTCAGTGGTAGAGTTGTGTTGCTGTTTGCCAATCAGAGGCGAGATGTCCAAATATCAGTAAATAAGACTCTGCCGTCTTCTGCTCACTCCTCCTCTGGCTCACTTCTAGTTCCTGAAACAGAAGCGCGAGAACTTTTTTCTCAGAGATCAACTCACAAGGCATTCATTTGTACTACAAACTGATGCATTTTCTAAGCACATCACCAAAAACAAGCTTTTGAGGTGTGCAGATTCAAATGCAGCTGCACATATTAGAACAGAAACTGGGAGATATGAGCACATTACTCCAACGCACGGTGTTCTATTTACTGGTTACTTTCTTAGATTCGAGCAGATTTTAAGGTCCTGTTGCTCACCTACGAGGCTTTAAATGACCTGGAACTTTCATACCTTTCCGATTTTTTGCACTCATCTGTTCCACCACGTGATTCAAAAGCTAAATGCAAAAACTTCTGGGCAGTGTGTATTTTCTTTTCATGCCCCATCATTGTGGAACAATCTACCTCTAGAAATTAGAAAGGCATGCTCTGTGGAGGTTTTTTAAGCTAAGCTAAGTCTCCACTTTTTTATCCCAACTTTTTTGCCCTAATTACCAGGCCTAGTTGAATTGGTTTTTATTGTAGCTCTTTTATGTTTTATCTATTTTGAAATTGCATTTAGTTTCATTCTGTCTTGTAATTTTTACCTTTTTGCTATTCAGCAATCTGTTTGAAAGTGCTTTATGAATAAAGTTTTCATAAAGATTTGAAACAGGCATGTTTTGTATGTGAGTTTGGCCTACACACGCGATACGTGCTTTGTGTACGGTTGCCTATTTAAGGTGGAAACTCACACAAATGATGCCCCGCCAGAAGGGGTTTCGTCTTGCTCTCTGGTGCATTGCTTTGTCTTTAATAGACATAAAATGAGATGGGCTGCCAGCTGACTCATGCAGTGACTCATCTGGTGGTTTCCTGAAAAAGGATTGGAAATGAACCAAAATATGACATAAACACATCCATCCATGTCTGTTCATCCATTCATCTGTCTGGTCATCTCTGGAGAAACGATTGATTACTTCTTTTCATCGATTTAAAAATTCTGTCTATTCACTTATTGTATCTTCTTGTATCTGTAATTGTTTGGTATTTGATGTCACATAATCATGTTGTGAAAGCGAGATTTTATTTATTTATTTATTTATTTATTTTGTATTTACTTATTTTATTGTATTTTTATTTTTTATTAATATTTTCTTTCTTGTTCAATTTATTTGGTCTGTTTATATTAGTTAGTTCTGGCTTATGCCACTGATAGTGTTGCTATCTTTCATTGTTTCGATGTTTTAAAGGAGGACCCCCTTGAAAACGAGATGATGCATCTCAAGGGGTTTCATCCTTTAGAAATATAAGTAAATGGCCTGTATTTGTATAGTGCCTTTTTTGGGTTCTACAACCCCCCAAGGTGCTTCAGAACACAAACAGTCATTCACCCATTCACACACACATGTTCACATGCTGGTGGGGATGAGCTACAGTGAAGCCACAGCAGCCCTGGGGCGAACTGACAGAGGCGAGGCTGCCGAGCACTGGCGCCACCGGTCCCTCTGACCCAGTGGCGGTTTTACCATTAGGCATAGGTTGGTGGCTGCCTGGGGCCACCTTATGTTGGGGGGCCCCCTAGCCCTGACGGCCGGCACCCCTCTGTTAATGCCACAATGGACCATTCCTTTAATACTCAATGCACAAACAGGAAGTGATTGGTAGTCATTTAACTCCAATCCAGTTGGTGGCAGTAATGCACCAAATTGTTGTTTGCCAAGTGCCATAAGACCACAAATAAGAAGAAGAGAAAGCAGAAGAAGAGAGGCGGGAGTGTTTGTAACAAACTTGAAGTAGCAGTCAAAACATTAACCAGGAAATGGAGTTATCCTAGTGGCTCCAATAAGTGAAAGAAGCAGCTTGCTTTAAAAAAAACTTTCATCTTCACTTCCTAAAGTGACGTCGTTTTTTTATGTAACCATCAAAGGAAGCAGAAAAGGAAAGACAATGGAAAATGTTTAAAGGGAGGGAAACATAGACCAAAATGGATAATAGAAGAAAAATAAAGAAAAGCACTGACAAGAAGAAAGCAGAGCAAATATTGAAGGCACTCAAAGGGAGAGAAAGACAAGAAGAAAGAGGACTAACTCGTGTCAGAAGAGGGGAGAGTTTTGTAAATCTAGTTAAAGATAATATTGTCAAAAAATTTGTGTAAGGGGGCCCCATGTCTGTGTTAGCCTTGAGCCCCCAAATTGCTAAATCCGCCACTGCTCCAACCACCACCAGCAGGCAGGGTGGTTTAAGTGTCTTGCCCAAGGACACAACAGCAGCATTCTCTGGTTGGAGACGGGATCGAACCTGCAACCTTCCAATTACTGGACAACCCGCTCTACCTCCTGAGCTACTGCTGTCCCCGTAAATAAATAAATAAATACATCTTTGCATTTTTAAGGTGTTCCCAAGTCAGCTCTGGTGTAAAAGTGTTCCACTGAGTTCCAGGTCATCTTTTCAATGTTCTTTATACCTTCCTGGGTACCTCCCTGAGCTCCTCACACTCTCTATGAGGGATCAAATCACAGAAAGCTGATTGTGTTTACTTGTATTTTTTTTTTTTCTCCTACAGACGAACCTTTTATTCCAGGGGTGTCCAAACTTTTTGCAAAGAGGGCCAGATTTGTTAAGGTGAAAATGTGTGTGGGGCGACTATTCAGCCTGACATTCTTTGAACCATTAACATTAAATACAAAATAACTTTTTTTGGATTTTTTTTTTCAATTGCAAATGGCATACTTTTACTTTAACATTTTTTTTCCATTAAGTTTTTACCGAAATCACCAACCACAAAAAATGAAGAAAACTATCAAGGATATCTAAGTTAATGTGAAACATTACATGTTATTCACTATTATATGCTCACTGTAAACAAAATTCAAAACAGTGATCACAGCATATTTAAACTGTGATTTTGAACATCACAAAAAAAAAATAATTAACCGAGATTTAAGAATTTATTCAACTCAGAGGACTTAACAAATATCTTGCCTGCACTAATGTGAAGGGTGATACTGGGATCTTGACTGCAGTATGTAGTCCAGGTCTGGCTCAAGAGCAGTGGTTTTGATGCGTAAGACGTCACGCAGGTGAGAGTCACTCAGCCTCGTCCTCATGCGGCTCTTGTTAATGTTCATAATGGAGAATGTCTTCTCGCACATGTATGTGGAGCCAAACAAGCTCAGCATTTTCTTAGCAAATGTCCGAACTGCTTGGAACCTACCTTCATCCAGCTGGCGGTAGAAGTTGACAAGAGGGAGCTGTTGGTGCCGACTGCGATGCTCAGCGTCACTGCAGCTCAATGAGCTCCAGCTGCAGGTGGTCTGGAGCGTCATCAGGGTCCACGGAGAAAGGAGAGGAATAAAGCGTGATCTCCTTTTCAATAGCAGCAAATTCCCGAAAGCGCTGCTGAAATTCCTCAACCAGAGATGAGATGTCTGCTGCATACTTTGTCATTTGCGCACTGATATTGTTCTGTGGGAAACTGGTCATAATTTCCTGCAGCGATGAGAAATGTGCAGTATTGGGCTGCGCCTGTGACAGGTGCCTTTGGAAAAGTAGCAGCTTGGTCCGCAAGGCTTTGATGTGCGAATACAGCTGGCTTACCACCGCATTTGGCCCTTGAAGGCTTGTGTTCAGCGCATTCAGATGTCGTGTTATGTCAACTAAAAATCCCAAATCAGCCAGCCACACAGGATCATTTAATTGTTGCATGGGTTGTCCCTTTTTTGTCAAGAATTGTCCAATTTCCTCCCTGAGAGAGAAGAAGCACTGCAGTGCAGACCCCCGACTGAGCCATCTTACGTCGTTGTGATACAAAACATCTCCGTATTCAGCCTGGATGTTGAGAAGAAACTGTTGAAACTGACGGTGGCACAGCGCTTTGGAGCGAATATAATTTAATAGCCTTCATCACGGGTTTCATAACATTATCATACTTCATATATTTGGCACAGAGAACTTCTTGATGAATAATACAGTGGAGTTTAATAGCGCTGCCTCCTTCTTCGCGGACTTTGTTACACACAAGGGTTGATAATCCACTCCGCTCGCCAGCCATGGCAGGTGCGCCGTCCGTAATAATCCCGGTGACTTTATTCCACTGTAGTTTCATGTCATCTACGGCGGAACAAAGAGAAACAAATAAATCTGTTCCTCTTGTTTGGCCCTTCAGACTCTGGAGGTCCAGAAGCTCTTCACTCACGTTCATGTCATTGTCCACTCCTCTCAGAAAGATCAGTAACTGAGCGGTGTCGGATGCATCCGTGCTTTCATCGCAGGCTAACGAGAAAAAGTCAAACTCAGTTCCTTTTGCCTCTAACTGTCTCTTAATATCTCTAGAAACGTCTTCAATTCTCCGTACCACAGTGTTACGAGCCAGGCAAATATTGGCAAACTCTTGCTTCTTGGAGGGACAAATTTTCTCAACAATTGTCATCACACAGTCTTTAATAAATTCACCCTCAGTGAAAGGTTTGCAGTGCTTTGCAATCAGCGTTGCCACCTCGTAGCTTGCCTTTGTGGCATTTTCATTTGAGTCACGGGCTCTTGTGAAAAAGCGCTGCTGCGCCGTTAAAACAGCTTCCAGTTGCTTCACTTTTTCACCGCGTTCGTTCCCAGTTAGCTTGTCATAGCTAGCATGTTTCGTCTGGTAGTGCCTCTTGATGTTGAATTCCTTGAAAACAGCCACAGTCTCTTGGCAAATTAGGCAGACACAGTTGTTTTGTATTTCAGTGAAAAAATAATCCAATTTCCACCTGTCCTGGAAGCGGCGGCCCTCGCAGTCATCTTTCTGTTTTTTGTTTACAGTCGCCATGTTAGAAATGGACGGGGCTGAAACATCACACAACGCCAAGGGCACGGCAGCCATGGTGCGGCCACAGGGCTACTGCCATCTTCTGGTGAAAAGTAAAATAGCTTTTTTGTACACATGCATTTTATACTGTGGTCAACAGTGTGGCGGGCCACATATTATTGATATTGATATTATTGATAGAGGCCGCGGGCCGGTAAAAATTTGACCACGGGCCGCAATTGGCACGGGGGCCGGACTTTGGACATGTCTGTTTTATTCAAACAACTCTGACAGCTTTAAGTGTGAAAGGACCATGTGAAGAGTTCTGCAGAGCTGTGCTTATTTGTATTTGTGGCGACTGCCCTCTTACCTGCAGGTCTTGGGTTCAACTTCTATTCCCCATATGCTTTTTTTTGTCTATTTAGTCTTGATGAACTGGAGACATGTCCAGGCTACACCCGGTCTCTTATCCAATTACCCTAACCTGGAACAGGATCAAACGGGTAAAGATGAAGGATGGATGCATTTGTAGCCTTTTCAATTTAGTCATTACAAATGGGTCATTATCAAAACTCCTCTGCATGATGGCTTGATAACTCATGAGCCTCATTTTGTAGCTGACCACACCCGTAAATCTACTCACTTCAACCATTCTGTATTTTGAACAGGACCCAAAATAATTTAATTCCCCCACTTGAGGCAATGCACTTCCATATCAGAGATAGCCTTCTGCCCTTTTTACATTTGAGAAGCATGGCTTTGCTCTTGAAGGTGAAAATTCTCATAGTGATTGATTTCCACCAGACTATGTTTCCCATGCCTGATGGAGATCTGGAGTCCCTAGAGTTGGAAACTGGTATTTTCTGGTTTTAAGGCACTAAAGGCAGACTTGACACAATGTAACAAAACTTTTTTTTTATACAACAGTCACAATTCTCGTCAGCACCTCCAAATCTGAGACCATGGTTCTCGACTGGAAAAGTGTGGTTTGCCAACTCTGGGTCGGGGGAGAGGTCCTCCCTCAAGTGGAGGAGTTTAAATATCTCGGGGTCTTGTTCACGAGTGAGGGAAGGAAGAGGCGGATTGAGGCAGTGTCTGCAGTTATGCGGATGCTAAACCGATCTGTCGTGATGAAGAGGGAGCTGAGTCAGAAAGCATGGCTCTCAATTTACCGGTCCATCTACGTCCCAATCCTCACCTATGGCTTTGGGTGATGACCGAAAGAACAAAATCGTGGATACAAGTAGCTGAAATTAGTTTCCTTCGCAGGGTGGCCGGGTTCAGCATAGGGATAGGGTAAGGAACTCGGACATCCGGGAGGGACTCGGAGTGGAGCCACTGATCCTCCGCATCGAAAGGAGCCAGTTGAGGTGGTTCGAGCATCTGGTCAGGATGCCTCCTGGACGCCTCCTTCGGGAGGTGTTTTGGGCATGTCCTGCCGGCAGGAGCCCCTTGGGTCGACCCAGGACTACCTGGAGGAAATATATCTCTAGGTTGGCCAGGGAACGCCTGGGTGTCCCAGCTGAGGAGCTGGCGGACGTGGCCGGGGAGAGGATTGCCTGGGAGGCCCTATTTGGGATGCTGCCCCCGCGACCCGGATAAGCGGAGGAAGGTGAGGTGAGGTGAGACAATTAAAATTTGCACTCTGCAGAACTTTTGTCTAGATCTAGTAGAGTTTAAAAGTCAACTTTACTCATGTTTTAATACATTTGCAGTGGTCTCTAGTAGGAATAAATGCCTTGTAAGTTGTTCTCTGGGGAAAAAGCTCCAGTGTGCCCTGTTTGAGGATGTAGAAATCAGCCGGAGAAGAAAGTAGTTCTCTTCTTACATATTGCCTCTGATTGGCTAACAGCAACACAACTCTACCACTGATTCCATTTGCTCTGGAACGTCGATGTTTAATCTCCACAAATAACACGGGCATGGAGAAGTTCTGTTGTGTGGTGGAATAGCTAATGCTAACGGTTAGCTTCCACTAGTTGAGATGTTCTCTGCTGTTTCCTGGATGCTAAGCCAACAGCAGTGTTCACCGTCGTGGGTCAAGCTGGGTGAGCCCATGAATGTTAAGTGGCAGTGTGACGTAAATCTGTCACGTTTTTTATGTCTGTTTTCCATCCGAAACAAATGCAGGAAAATGGGGTAGAAGACAATTTTAAAGTTCAGCCTGCATGTCAAACTCTGGGTGACCAATCAGTTTCAATATGAAGCAAAAAAAATTCTCTCTGAAACCTCTAACCTGACGCGTCCTGTTTCTGAGATTCAGGGTTTAAAGGAGACGTTTACCACAGCTGCTCTTTGGTGTTTACGCTTTGATCGGGTGAAGCTCTGATGGACATCAGAGGTCCATGTTTATTTCAGCGGAAGGCCGCCAGCTTTCACCACACTTTCTGTGGCTAGTTGCCTTGTTTGAAATGTAAAACCTACTTAAAACATCCTGAATTCCCATTAGCATACACCTTTTTTGGTCTCCTTTACACAGAAGATATTTGAAAAGAGGTTTAGAGGGTAATTCATTGTGAATATAAAAATGTCCATCAGTGTGTCTTTGATTCCACAAAAGGAGGCTATTTTTAGATCAAAGCGTGTTTCATTACAGCTGTCTGGACTTAGTGCGATTGCAAAGGCAATGAAGGGAGATGGGAAATGTGATAGCGAAGAAAATGAGTTTAACAAATCATCAGCATAGATTCAGTTTGCTGGAGACTTTCAAGAGGTCCTAGACAGGTTGTTTGAAAAATAAATGAGTGAGGAGGGAACACATTCATTCTCCATCCATCTCCCTACAGCACTGCCCCCACCCCTCAACCACACACAGTCATTTCACCCCACTCAGACTTGTTGTTGAGGGGACATATCGGAAAGCTATTAGCGCTCATTATGCTTTACAGCCTCTGGTTTTCCTCAGTCTGCCTTTTAATTACATGCGTTCATGTGTGCATGCGCATCTATGCGTGCAGCTACCTGTGTGTGCACAGATGCTTGAGTGTGTGTTTGTGTGTGTGTGTGTGTGTGTGTGTGTGTGTGTACTACAGCCCTCTTGGTCAGGCATACAGTTATGAACATATTTTACTGTGATGCTGCAGGAGACCACAAAGTCACCCCCACCTCTCATACACTCAGTCACAATCACTTTTTATGAGGGAGTCAATAGCACAGGCGCCATCTTTTGTAGAAGCCATCCATGCTGCAGCAATGTTGTGCACTCATAGACCATGTCAGCCAAATGGGCTCGGATGGTGTGCAATGCAAATACAAGGAGGTTCGAGTGAAATGGATATGGATTTATTTATTTTTAGTTATTTATTTATTTTTTTTCAAGAAAATGAGGCGGAAATCTTTCCAGTAACCCTACGAGTATCCTTTTGGTTCTTGTAACTCCAAATAACCAGGATCTCAAAAAGTGCTGAATTTCCCCTGATGGCTTTATTTTTAATTGTGCTGCAGTTTGATCATCCATGACTGTGTGCATGTGTGTGTGTGTGTGTGTGTGTGCATGTGTGTGTGCATGTGTGTGTGTGTGTGTGTGCGTGTGTGTGTGTGTGTGTGTGTGTGTGTGTGTGTGTGTGTGTGTGTGTGTGTGTGTGTGTTTCTGGCAGCACAGAGAAATAGCATTTTAAATAACTTAGACTCACACAAACACTGCCATGTGCCTCCCCTCCTAGCGAGTGGCTCCCATGATCCATCTGTGACATGACAACACTCCAGCTCTTCAGCAAGGAAAACCATTCTTTCTATTCCATCATTTGTCCATAACTTATTTTTTTATTCTCAATCCTCCCTTCCTGAAACATTTCCCCTCCGGACTGTTTAAATGATTTATTTTTTAATGTTTCATTCTTCTCTTCCATCCTTTTCTACTCTTTCCAATATTTTTTTTCATCTTATTGAATCAGTAAAAAATTGACACAGGTTCGATGACAGCAGAGAGACTGAACAGAGTGATGCCCCCAATTGATTGCTGACCACCAGTCAGTAGAACATCTCAGCTTCTGTAGCCGAGATGTTCATTATTATAATCACACAACTGGTGATGAAAGTAATTGAGACTGGAATGATAATGAAGCCATTAATGATGCTGATGGGGGGAAAATGGGGTCTTTTGTGATAACGACGATGATCATGAAGATGTTTGTCAGCTATCTGAGCATTTTTTTTTTTGGCCCAGATGGGGAGAGACAGACGGACGGGACAGACGCCAGTCGACGGAGGGACACTCGCTCCTCGGCCGGACACCACAAAAGCGAGGACACCAGTGACAGCAGGGAGGAAGAGGCAACAGTGAGTTTCTCTTTCTTGTGATTTTCCCACTCATTGGGACGTCCTTGCATAGAAAAACTCCCCAAAACAAGCTTTTCCTATTCTCTCCACCTACAGTTTAGTGCTCCAACCTGCTCAAAGTGACCTGTTTTTTACTATTAAAGGTATTCAGATGTATTCAGAGGAAACTGCTTAGGATGCATCGTTAACAATGTGCTTTATTGTTTAAAACGCTTCGTTTTACTGAAGCAAATGTAACAGTTTAGCACGTTGCCCCCACCCACAGCTTTGGATTTAAATGTTTCGAGCTCCAACAGGCCACAGCTAAAACTACTTTGTGAATGCGCTGGCTACCTTTTGCGACCTTCCTTTCAGCATTTTTGCTTGTTATGTTTTCCTACTGAAAGATGTGAATTTAGACTGAATGACAAGTAATAACAGCAGAATATTAGACAAGAACTTCCTCATTCGTTTGTCATCATTCTGTTTTCATTCTATTCGGTTTGGTTTTTGATCTTTTCTGAGCTCTCCAGGATCATGATGCATTAGATGGGTTGAATCGACAAGCTAAAATTACCACCAGGCAGTGATTATCAATGTCATCCCAACAAAACAAAAAAAGACTTTTCAAAAGCAAAAGTTTAAACCTGCACGCTGCTTCACTTGCAGATATGTACAGATTCTGTTCAAATCGATTAGAAAGGACCTCCTGCTTGAAGGGATAGTATTACTTAGATGCCTAATCCAGTATGACTACGTTTCCAATACAGATGTTTGTTTTGAACATCTAGCCCCAGCTCATTAAAGGCATTCCATGCAACTTTTCCATATTTTAAAACCATTTTGCACTCGTGATATTAGTTTGTCCTGCTAGAGCGAGACATTGTTCACTTTAGCTCACTGAAATCTTGGACTGTATGATGTGCCACTTTTACTGAGACCTCACACTGGGACACGAGCAGTTCTGTGCGACTGCCGAAAAACACACGGCGTGATCCGAGGTTTAGAGCCCTTCAGTGGGATTGGGATCCCGCGGGTCCCTTGGGTTCATTGGATGGGAACGGGCACCCAAGAATAAACAACAAGTCCTGAATGTGCTTAAAGGTAGGGAATGCGCCTGAGGTAGCTGAAAGCATTAAGGCTGGAGAATATGGAACTACTGTCATGGTCTGCGTCTGCCCCTTCCTTCATGTGCCTCCTGGTGTTTCTCCATCCTCTCTAGATTCCCTTCTGTGTCCTAGCGCCCTCATGTGTCATGTCTGCGTCTTCCTCATGTGTCTTCTGGTTTTCCCCATTTGTCCCTAGATCACCAGCCCTCTAGGTTTCTCAAGTCATTTCCTTTAGTTACAGCCTTTCATGATTTAGTATGTTTTTTTCCCATCAGTGTTTATTATTTTTCTCCCCCCTCCCTTTGAATTGTAGTTATGTTTCCTGCTCTTTTGTATTAGGTTTTATTCTTGGGTCAAGTTAGTTTCTCCCCTGATTAGTCATTGCCTTCACCTGGTCCTCCTCCCACGCCCCACACACCTGCAGCTCATCTCCCTCTCATCCTCCCTGTGTATTTAAGCCCTGTCTTGTCTCAGTGTCTTGTCGGTCCATTGTGGTAATTCTGTCAGTCTCTCGTTCCTAGTCTCTAGTGTTTCTCGTGTCTCAGTTGGATCTCTAGTTAGTTTGGATTTTGGACTTTTTTGGACTTTGGCTCCCTGCCCTGGATTTATTCTTCGTTTCATCCTTCAAAAATAAAGGATTTTACTTTACATCATCTCCTGCCTCGTGTCATCCTGGGTACTGCATTTTGGGTCCTACAAACCTCGTATCGTGACAACTAAAGGAAAATTTGATGTATGAAAACCACAAAGGTGTGCCATGGTCATTGAAAAGTTTATCTTTTTTGTTGGCTTACGAAAGAAGGTAGACCAGGCGAGTTTGGACACAAATATTGGGGGAGCAGACGGGATTGAAAGAGACAAACAGCCGGAGTGATAGGTAATGGTCAGGAGTTCAGCGGAGGAGGGGTAAAAATAGTCCTGTGCAGGGTTCTAGTTCAAGTCTCTTGGTGTCTGGTTTAGGGTTGGACATCGTTTGATTTTGAACGATTCCGGTTCCTATCGATTCCCGATTCCGATTCTTTCAAGACATTACATGTTTTACATGAGAAGAAAAAGACCTGCAGCACAATCAGTGTGTTTGGGACTCGGTACTGCAAACACACAGCTGGTGTGATCAGCTCTGAAAAGCGTTGATCACAATTTGCAGATCACGTTTATTTTTCACGGAGATCTGCCGCGGATTCCTCTTCCGGTCGGCATACTAGGAAACAAAATAAAAAGCTTTGAACGATTGCGGGAAAAACTAACAGTTGGTCCCGGTTCCAATCGATGCTCGATGCCCAACCCTAGCTCAGGTTTACAAATGACAAGAGTCTGAAACAACCTTCACCTGATAAATCCTTTCTAGCCTAGAAACACCATGGGATACCCCAGGAAGAGCTGGATTGTGTTGCACCGAACCGGGAACTGGAGTTACCCTCTAGTTCTGTTATCCATGGATGGCTGGGCAAATGTGGTTCCTTCAAAGTTCCCAAATTAAAAAGAAAAAAAATCATGAAGTGAAAAAGAGATTTTGTTCCATTTTACACCATCATCTCTCATAACTCACATAAAACCGTCTTTTCATTGTTTCTGCAAAATAAAATGATCTCCAGATTCACTATTCATCATCAGGCCCTCAGATGGGCAATTCATTATTGATGCCTTCTTCCTAAACCTCAATTGGCCAGATCACTTGGCGCTGGTTTTGACAGGAGCTCTATCTCAAAGTTGCATCTTGTCCGTGGCATGCTTTTATCACCAGTAGGATAGACCACTGCAATGCCCTGCTTTCTGGTCTTCCCAAAAAGAGCACTTCAGGTCTACAGCTTTTACAAAACTCTGCAGCTTGTGTCCTGACGAAGACCAGGAAGCAGGAGCACATCACTCCGGTTTTAGAATCACTGCACTGGCTCCCTGTATGTTTCAGGATCGATTTTAAGATACTCTTAATGGTTTTTAAGTGTCTTAATGGTCTTGGCCCGTCTTATCTCTCACAACTGCTTTTACCGTATGAACCCCCGTGGTCCCTGCGCTTCTCTGGCAGCCGTCTCCTTGTCATTCCTAGAGTCAGGACTCACACTCACGGCGAGGATCTCAGGGTCGCAGAGAACGTTCATGTTTTTAAGATCAGGCTCAAGACCCACCAAATTTAGTTTAGCTTTTAACTGATTACTATTTATTGCATTGCTTGTTTTACTTATTTATTCATTTATAATTACTGTTGTGTTACACATTCATGTTGTTTTATTTGTATAATCACATTTTATTGGATATTTTACATCATACATTTTATATATTTTCCATAATAGCTCTTGTTATTTTACATGTCACGTATTCTAACCCTTCCCGTGTTTCCTCTGTGGAGCCCTCTGCCTCGGGACCGGTGGCCGGTGGCGGCGGCTGGGGTGCTCCTAGGGTACTTACCAGGTAGTGGTGGGGGCTGCCACCCTCCCTCCCAGGGCGCCCTGGATTGGTGTCTTGGCTGCTGCCGTCGATCAGCTGCTGTCGAGGCAGATGGCTCCCTTGATGGCGTGTCTTTCATTACCTGTCCAATCTGAGCTCAGCCTAGTGTTTACTGTGGTCTTTTAAAGTGTTATGTGGATGAGTCTGTGTGTGTGTGTGTGTGTGTGTGTGTGTGTGTGTGTGTGTGTGTGTGTGTGTGTGTGTGTGTGTGTGTGTGTGTGTGTGTGTGTGTGTGTGTGTGTGTGTGTGTGTGTGTGTGTGTGTGTGTGTGTGTGTGCCTGGGAATGGTTTGTGGATTGGAGGAGAAACTGTCACAATTGTTTTAAGTGTGGGAAAGGGAGGGAATGTGGGTTGTATGGGTCGTTTTAACATGCCAAGCACTTTGTGTTGCAGCTTATGCATGAAAAGTGCTACATAAATAAAGTTAGACTCGATTTGATTTGATTTGATTTGATTTGAGGCTCTCTACAAGCTACCCGTGCTCCTGAAGATTGGCAGACAGCAGACAATCTGCTGTAATTAAATGCTTGCTACATATTTGGTCTAAGAACAAAACAATCCAAGAGAAAAAGTACAAACAAATAGTGAGTTTATTTCAACAAAATGAAATTACTATTCCACACTGTTTATTTTGTTGCTTTTGCTCCTCTGTGTCTGATAAATGTAACACTATGGCAAAAAATCTGAAGCGTAACGCCACCTAAACCTACCACACAGAACATGCAAGGACTGGTTGCAGGAGGTTAAGCCCTAAAGAAGGTTTACGTTAAACTGTTGTGATATCACTCTGCAGCTGTCGCCTTGCTGTGGGCACCAGCGGGGAGTAGAAGATGACCATATATCTCATTTCATAAAAATCAGTCATTTTAGAAATTGATTTAGGGCAAAGCTTTAGGAAATGTGCTCGAAGAGATAAGAGCCTTGAGGGGAAGCTGGCTGGGCTTTTTTGTTAAAATTTTTTTTTATAGCCATCCTCCAATCTCTAAAACCTGCCTGATGGTAAAGCATTTCTGTGAAACTCAAATGAAATCTGCTCTCAGAATGAATCAGGCTCATGCCTTCAGGCAATTCTGCCGCGCTGTAAGCACTTTGCAGAAGTCGCTAAAATGCGTCACAAAGTTTATAGAGTACGCTTTACGAGTTTTATTTGCACCATTTTATCACATGCTACTTAAATGGCAGGTGATGGATTTGGCTAAGTTTGGATGATGATTACCTAAATGAACGGAGCTCACAGTTCCACAGTAAACCTTCACTAAATCATCACAGTGACAATATAAACAATAGAACTGGTCCGCTGCAGGAGGTACTTATTTGGATTTACGATCTGTAGACTATATTGCTAGGCTCTGTTTATGGTTATCTATAAGACACGTTTATTTGCAGCAAGCTCTGCATTTTCTCATTTTGGCGGTGCATGTGTGTGTGTGTGTGTGTGTGTGTGTGTGTGTGTGTGTGTGTTAACACAGCAAACCCTTAAGTCTTTCCTGCTTAGCTCTATAATGGCATCTCTCCATCTATAATTTACGCACCCGTTTAAATGATCTTTGTTCCATTAATTCATGATCTCTTAGTGCTGATGTGGGTGTACGTAGGTCCCTGTACATTTAATGTGTTTTTTAGACATTGCTCCTCTCTCAACACTTAAAAACTGAGGAAATCCATGGTACAAAAAATAAAAAGTGAATGCCATTGGTCTGGAGGCTGTCTCAGGAAGAACGTACTAAAGGTTGCTGCCAAAGGTCATAATATTAGTGTTATAGGATCTGATAGTTGTGTGTTTAGGAGGAAGCTTTAGATACTTTTCTGTGTAGCAACCGGTGTGCTTCTCCTTTTGAAGTAGTTTTGTTTTTGCTGAAGTTTAAGATCAATTATCCTACAGGAATGAATGAAAATGTTGCCAAAATGATCTTGATTAGAGATGCACCAATTCCAATTGTGAGGGATGATACTGATTCATTTACGGCTCTGACTTTCAGATGATCCAGATTTGTACTGACACAATTCAATCATCTCACTTTATTTTGGTGCATCTCTAATTGTGTAAGTTGTTTTCAAAGCTACAATTTGGAATTTTCCCACTTTCACTGTGGTTATTTTTTTTAGAAATCCATTAAAATGATAGTGTGATATAATGTAGACAATAAGTTTTATTTTATTATATATATTTTTTGCTAAGCTGTCCCTGTCCCAAAGAGCCCTTTGCGTTGGACATCCGCCTACATGCAGATTACAGAGCATGCATGAGTCTTTCAGGACTTACCTAGATGGAGAGTTGGCAATCTTTCTTGGTTTGAGAAGGGTCCGACCATCGGCATGCATCAAGCAGAGAAAACATCTCATTGCAGAAACGACAAAAATTTGGTCCAGAACTGTCCCAACGCATTATTAAAAAATGCTCAGATGAGTCCAGATGGACCCTGTTCCAGAGTGATGAGTGCATCAGGGTAAGGAGAGAGGCAGCTGAAGTGATGCACCCATCATACCTAGTGCCTATTGTACAAGCCTGTGGGGGCAGTGCTATGATCTGGGGTTGCTGCAGTTGGTCAGGTCTAGGTTCAGCAACAGGATGTGCTCCAATAACCAGGTTATTCCATCTTACCTGATGGCACGGCCATATTCCAAGTTGACAATGCCAGGATTCATTGGGCTCAGATAGTGAAAGCAACATAATTTTCACCTCAGAGTCCAGACCTTAACCCCATTGAGAATCTTTGAGATGTGCTGGAGAAGGCTTTGTGCAGCGGTCAGACTACCATCATCAATGCTAGATCTTGGTGAAAAGTTATTTCAACACTGAATGGAAATAATTGTGGTGACATTGCAGAGGCTTATAGAAACAATGCCGCAGTGAATGTGTGTCGTAATCAAAGTTAATTACGGTCCAATGAAATATTCAAGTGTGTGACCGTTTTTTTTTGGTGGTGACTGTTTTTGGGCCGTCCAGTATATATTTTATTTGCAGAGGTCTCTAGTAGGGCTGAACGCCTTGTAAGTCTTTCTCTGGGAAGTAAAGCTCCAGTGTGCCTGTTTGAGAATGTAGAAGTCAGCTGGAGGAGAGGACGGGAGGATTAGGAGCTTAATTTCCTGACATTTGGGCATCTCATCTCTGATTGGCTAACAGCAACGTGGCTCTATCACTGACTCCGTTTCCTTTGCAACGTTGATGTTTTATCTCCACAAATAACACAAGCCTGGAGGAGTTCTGCTGTGTGGTGTAGTTACTTATGTAAACGGTTAGCTTCTACTAGTTGAGATATTCTCTGCTGTTTCCTGGATGCTAAACTAACAACAGCCTTCCTCGTCATGAATCAAGTCAGGTGAGTGTTTGAATGTTAAGTGACAGTGTGACATAGATCTGTCAGGGGTTTCTGAACCACGCGTAGTTTTTGTCAAATTTTTTTATCAGAAGCTAATGCAGGAAACAGAGTAAGAAGCCTATTTTCATGTTCAACCTGTAGCGATTGATCATTTCCGTAGATACAAGTACAAAATGGTTTCTCAGTGAACCTGCTCATCAAAACTTAGACCCACGTCTTTTCCATTGCTTTTTTTGTTGTCAGGTTTGAATAATGGTGAAAAACAATGAAAATACTGTATTACAATAAAGGGGCTGGGATGAGAATCAGCTTCTCTAAATCCGAGACCAAGGTCCTAAATCGGAAAAGGGTAGAATGCCTTCTCCAGGTCAGGAATGAGGTCCTGCCTCAATTGGAGGAGGTGAAGTATCTCGGGGTCTTGTTCACGAGTGAGGTAAAAATGGAGCGTGAGATCGATAGGCGGATTGGTGCTGCATCTGCAGTGATGCGGGCGTTGTACCAGTCTGTCGTGGTGAAGAGAGACCTGAGCCGGAAGGCAAAGCTCTCATTTTACTGTTCGATCTACGTTCCTACCCTCACCTATGGTCCTGAGCTTTTGGGTAGTGTCCAAAAGAACGAGATTGCGGATACAAGCGGCCAAAATTAGTTTTCTCCGCAGGGTGGCTGGGCTCTCCCTTAGAGATGGGGTGAGAAGCTCGGTCATCCGGGAGGGGCTTGGAGTAGACCCACTGCTCCTCCACATCAAGAGGAGCCAGTTGAGGTGGCTCGGACATCTGGTCAGGATGCCTCCTGGACGCCTCCCTGGTGAAGTTTTCCGGGCACATCCACCTGGGAGGAGACCCAAGGGAAGACCCAGGACACGCTGGAGGGACCATGTCTCTCGGCTGGCCAGGGAAGGCCTTGGGATTTCCCCGGAAGAGCTGGCTGAAGTAGCTGTGGAGAGGGAAGTCTGGGTGTCTCGGCTTAGCCTGCTGCCCCCGCGACCCAACTCTGGATTAGCGGCTGAAAATGGATGGATGGACTTTATTACAATTACGTAGAATACAATACAGACATGGAACAAAAAAAACAAAAAAACAAAAAACAAAACACCCTTTCTTGCTTGTGAAAAAGAGGTGTGCATCCAGTTTTAATTAAATGAACACATTAGTATTACCTGCAACGCCTTGTTTGTGTCTGATAAAAGCACAGCCCATGTTCCCTGCGCCTCTTCCTGTTTGTTGTTAAACAGAATGAAACGCAAGTTGTTGCAGCAGCAGGGAAGAGACCCAGTGAATCATTTGATAGCAGGAAACGAGAGAAAATCAGAGGTAACGACAGGTGAGAAGACGAGGAGTAGACCCCCTTTTATTCAGGAGATAATTGTGCTCCTTTCAGCCTCTGTGAAAAGGGTAGCAAATGTTTAGCTCAGCACCATTTTCTCTCTTTTTCACAAATTGCCGAAATTACGGCTTAAATAGTTGACAGTGTGTGACACAGTCGGCAATTACAGAAACTGGTCCAAGATGCTTTTTTCTCCTTGTGTGTAGAAAAAGCATGGAAAATCCTTCTGGCCACCTGCAGTCGCTGGAAGATAAAGTCTGGTACTTGTCACAAAGTGTGTGTATGTTGTTGTTTGTGTGTGTTCCACCTCCATTGAACCCTCCAGGTGGTTCTCTTCTTTTCAGACAAGCTGACAGCGTGACATTTAGGATGTCTAATGCAGGCTGTGTTTTTGTCCTTATGTTGTTTGGTTCATGCATATTCATATGTATATGTGAGTGTGTATGCTTTTGTGTGCCTGTTGTTCATTTGGATGCGATAAAGATTATTCTTTTCTTTCTGCCATTCCCATCAGTTGCAGATTGCATTTAAGTTTGATCAGCACTGGGGCCACCACCAGGGGGCACTCGTTTAGTTTTAAAGTTATATGTGCGAAGGTTTGGGCAGCGTTGTTAATCTTCATGATTTTTCTGTATAAATCGTTGGTCGTTCTGATTAACACTTTCAGTTAAATATATCATACAGGAGACACACGGTGGTATTTGAGAAGTGAAACAGAGTCTATAAGATTTACAGAAAGTGTGCAATAATTGTTTAAACAAAATTAGGCAGCTGCATACATTTGGGCAGCACAAAAAAAGAAATGAACTCATTATTTAGTAGATCCTCTTTACAGAAATAACAGCACATAAACACCTCTTATGGATTCCAAGGAGAGTCTGGATTCTGGTGGAAGGTATTTTGGATCATTCTTCTTTACAAAACATCTCTAGTTTATTCAGGTTTGATGGCCTCCGAGCATGAACAGCCGTCTTTAACTCACACCACACCAATATTCAGGTCTGGGGACTGAGATGGCCATTCTAGAACGTTGTACTTGTTCATCCTTAGTAGATTTTGAGCGGTGTTTAGGGTCGTTATCTTGTTGGAAGGTCCAACCCCCGGTGCAGCTTCAGCTTTGTCACTAATTCCTGGACATTGGGCTCCAGAATCTTCTGATACTGAGTGGAATCCATGTGTCCCTCACCTTCAACAAGATTCCAAGCCCCTGCACTGGCCACACAGCCCCACAGCATGATGAAACCACCACCATGTTTTACTGTAGGTAGCAAGTGTTTTTCTTGGAATGCTGTGTTCTTTTTCTTCCATGCATAACGCCACTTGTTACGCCCAAACGCTCAGTTTTAGTTTCAGAAGCCTACAACACCTTATTCCAAAGTGAAGCTGTCTCGTCCAAATGTACTTCAGCAAACCTCAAGCTGTTTGCGCTGTGGGAGGAGAAAAGGCTTCCTCTGCATCTTTCTCACATGCAGCATCTCCTTGTGTAAAGTGCACCGACTAGTTGAACGATGCAGTGACTCTGTCTGCAGCACGATGATGTTGTAGGTCTTTGGTGCTGGTTGACTCTGACTCTTCTCACCCTTCTTCTCCTCTGCTTATCTGAGATTTTCTCTTGATTTGCCACTTGGAGCCTTAACTTGAACTGTGCCTGTGGTCTTCCATTTCCTCAATATGTTCCAAACTGGAAACAGACAGCTGAAATCTCCAAGACAGCTTTCCGTATCCTTCCTCTAAAGCATGATGGTGAACAATCTTTGTTATCAGGTCATGTGAGAGTTGTTTTGAGACCCCCATGTTGCTGCTCTTCAGAGAAATTTCAAAGAGGAGGGAAACTTACAATTGGCCCCTTGAATACTCATAATTGGATTCACTTGTGTATGGAGGTCAAGGGTCACTGAGCTTACCAAACCAATTTTGAGTTCCAATAAATACTTCTGAAGGTTTTGGAATAAACACAATGACAACAGTATCCAAACATATGCACCTGCCTCATTAGTGCACACTTTCTGTAAATCCTATAAACGTTGTTTCACTTCTCAAATATCACTGTGCATGTCTCAAATATGATATATTTAACTGACATTTTCAACGATTTATACAGGACAATGATGAAGATGAGCAACACTGCCCAAACTTTCGCATCCCGCTGTATGCTCAGTTTTGTTGATGGGTCATGGGTGGATGTGAATGGTAAAAACAAACAACTTCACAATCTCAATGAATACATTTCTAACCTTCAAAGACACATTTACGTTAAGAAAACGTTTTATTTATTGGCGTTTAAAAACACTATTTATTCATCCAAGCCTCAACAAAACCTTGACTGTCAACTCCTGCTGCTCTTTATCAGATTTTAGACAGCGGGCAGTAAAAGGCCAGTTAACTAAAGCGAAAGCCAGGAAATGAGGTCACAGAGATGAGAGGGAGGATGGAGAGGAGGAGAGTGGGAACATATTTCACAAGAGTCTCGGGAGAAAGAGCTGCGCCATTGTCTTTCACCTGACAGAGATTTTAATCATCGCGGCAATTTTACAACACACCGTAAACTGCAGCAGCCAGGCCTCATCGTTAACCTCCGGGCTCCTCAGGGCTGTAAACATGGCTGCTCCGGCCTTGTGATGGTGTTGATGGCGAAAGGAGATTTCCCTGGAAGTAATGAGCAGCACGTACCCTGGTCCTACTAGTAAATAAACGTGTTTGTTCATCTGGCACATTGAGACTACACTACATGAGCTTGGTGATGATGATTGAAAGCCTTTTGTTCTAGCAGGGTGTCATCACTTAATCAGTAAAAGAACCCTTTGAGATAAATGATGATTCCTCAGTTTTACATCTAGATTTAATCAGCAACATAACCAATATTTATAAATTAATTTTTCCAAAGTACTTTGGTGACTGAGTATTAATTTCAGATGAGTCAGCTGATCGAGTCTGCAGCTTGCCAAGTAGAACCAGCCGACAGATAAGTTTTAATGTTCTTCACCAACGTTTTCTTCTTTTTTGATGAACAAGTCCCTAAAGCTTGTTGACTGAGGCCAGAATGAAAATAAAATAAAGAATGTAAGGAAATATTTAAGAGGTATGCATGATTTTCATTGTGTTAATACATGAGAAATAAAAGATTGACTCATTTAGATCAGTGGATCACTTCCTTATGGATACATTTACACAGTTTGATCAGAAGAATCTTGGAAAATTAGAGGACAAATCTGGGAGAACAACAAGGTTACAGTCCTTCACCCAAAAATGGATGAATCGCCAACTCTGGGTTGTGAATGAATCTTTAATTTCAGTTTCTAACAGTTGGCCTGGGAACATCTTATCATCCTTCTGGTTGATCAGTAGAGGGTCTGGAGAAAAATTAGCCCTGGCAGACTGGTCTTGGGTGGATGATTGTTTGGTTGCTTAAGAAGATTTCTTGCAACTGAGAGGCTGTTATAGAGAGGCTGCATGGTGGTGCAGTGGTTAGCACTGTTGCCTCGCAGCACGAAGGTTGAATGTTCGAAACTCGGCTCGGCTGCGGCTTTTCTGTGTGGAGTTGCGTGTTCTCCCCATGCATGCGTGGGTTTCCTCCGGGTACTCCGGTTTCCTCCACAGACCAAACTTAATATTTTTTGAAAAAGTGACGGTAAATTTGCACGTTTTCTTTATCAACATGTATGCAATTTTGAACCTTTAAATTTGGAAACAAACTTATTTCTGCATTAACACTGAATGTGGAATAACCAAATTACACACGAGCAAGTCAGTTTTAAATAAAAGGCATCAGTGGTATTCATTACTTGTGGTATAATCAGCATTTTTAAAATCTATTCGGGATTTATGTTTTCTTGTTTATTCATTTTTCTTATTTTTATTCTCCTTTTTTTCTCCTGTAATAAGTGTCATCGCTGCTGTGACATCTAGCTTTCCCCACTGAGGAACAATAAAGGGATTTTCTATTCTATTCATCTATCTGCAGCCTTTCCACTTCCTGTTTACTGTAGGTTAAATCTTTTCTCACGGGCCAACAACAAAATAAAAATATCATTTTATCTTAAATGAAAATGCAACATCTCACCTGTTAACTTTCATGTTTTGGAGCAGAAAAAGAGCATAAAACCAACATATTTAAAGCTCAGTTTGCTCCACTGGTTTACTGTGATGCTCACCTGTTCCAGCCAGATACCTGCATCATGGGGTTGATCTGAGCTGAGGAGGAGACTCCTGTTGTTTTGTTCATCTTCATCATAATAATGACAACATTAGATGACAACAGGTGCTCACATAGGTTTGTGCTGATGAACATGTCTGAGCAGCTTGACCACGTTGTTGTGTGTCGGGGAGGAAACACAACGACAGCAACCACAGAGTCATGCTGGTTTGAGCGTGTCGCTGCTCGCTGGAGTTATATCAGCTCTGTCTGGAAGTTAGTTTGAAAACTTTCTCTTTAAGTCGTGAACACATTACTGAGCGGCTAGAATCTCCGTTTCTGGGCTTCAACGTCAGAAAACAGCTGAGTGAACTCGGCGCTGAGTGAGAGGAGTGTAGTTTGTCCGAGACAGCGGAGTTGCAGACACCCAACTACCTCTGACTGCCTCGGCGCTGAAAAAACACAAAGGAGGGGGCGCGTCTGCTCTGCGCTGGTGCCGCAAAGCATCATGGGAGTTGTAGTCTTTGCGGTAAAATCGGCCAGCGGGCCAGTTTTAATATATTTTTGATATTTATCTCGCGGGCCACATAAAAATGCTCCGCGGGCCGTATCTGGCCCGCGGGCCTTGACTCTGACATATGTGCCCTATAGGTTTGAAATAGTAAGTCGCTTTGGATAAAAGCGTCTGCTAAATACATAAACATAAACATTGAGATCTATTTTTGTTCTTGTTATTTATTCTGTATAATAATTATTGTTTTAAATTTTATTTTATTTTACCTGGTAAAATCATATATATATATATATATATATATATATATATATATATACCGTATATATATATATATATATATATATATATATATACCGTATATATATATATATATATATATATATATATATATATATATATATATATATATATATATATATATATATATATATATATATAAAATGGTGTTTTATTACATATATATATATATATATATATATATATATAAAATGGTGTTTTATTACATATATATATATATATATATATATATATATATATATATATATATATACATATATATATATATACATATATATATACATATATATGTAATAAAACACCATTTAAGAGAAAAAATAAATGACCAAGACAAGTAAATATTTGCATCCTCACCCTTTTAAAATGGGTAGAACCAGTACTTGCAAAGTTAATTTAAACTTTCAGCTTTTCTGGTTCCAGCAGCTATTTTCCTTTTGATCATCTTTTTAATTCTCAGACTTAATGTCGTAGTGAAAATAAAAAGCTGACAACATGGCATTTTCATTCTTTCACATCAGTCCATTCAAAAATCAAAAGATAAAACAGGTAAACCTCGTGGTTTATGTTAAACCTATTAAAGTTGCTGTCCTTATGCAGCCGTGCATATTTTTTGATAAATAATGAATTTCCTTGAACTTGCAAAAATCTGAATTCAGATAACTGGTTTCAGCCATAAGACCTTGATGAGTGGCCATTGCCCCGCCCATTTCTCTGTCATTTCTTAAGCTTCGGAGTGTGGACTGGAGAATATTTAAAGATTCAGTGCGGAATTATTTTTTTCTTGCCCCCAAATTCCACTACCTCCGCTCCGCTCCGACACGAACGCCGGAGCAAAATTGGTCCCGTTGTAGTCAATCAGAGCAATTCCACTACTGCGGCCGTGCTCCGGCAGTGCGGCGCAGTGCGCCGCCCTCTGTTCCGGCGTCCGACAAAAATAGAATCGATCCTATTTTCGCCGGACGCCGGAGCACCTCCGCAATAAATGGACAGAAAACACAACTGCCCAACAGGAAGAGGAGCAAGCACAACTTCCGTTTTTCACAATAAATCGATAAACAAAAGGCGTTTTTTGTTTCATATGCACAGGTTTAACAACTTTTAACAACTATCAATGGCGGCTGAACTTTAAATGCAAAAAAGCAAGCCACAAATACAGTTTCCACTATCAAAGTAGTCACACTTTGTTGATCCAAACACTGCTGATCTCTCAACACAAATGATGGGCAGATTAAACAGTTCATTTTGATGCTTCTCCCACACAACGGGTGTTTGGATCTAACTTCCGCGTTTATTGCTCGGACTGTATCGCAAGATCTCGAAATCCCGCGCATGCTTGTTTGCCCACCTCAGGTCTCCGGAGCGGAGCCGTTGTAGAGCGGGTACCAGTAAAAATTGAGTTCGGAAGCGAGCTTCTGCGGAAGGCGGGGGCGGACCGGAGCGGAGGTAGTGGAATTTGGGGGTTAGGGTGTTGCAGTTTTTTCATTCATTGTCACTTCACCTCCCAGGCACTTCATCAGAGAGTGGTTGGTTCACAGAGGTTGTGGGTGAAAACAGGTGGAGACCACATCAGCTGTTAAGGGTCCCAGCTGTTAGTTTGATTAATGCATGTGCTGTAACAATGGTAAGAAAATAGACCCCCCCCCCCCCCAACTGTTTAAGCCACATGCAGGCACTGCATTTCACCTACCACTCAGGTCTGATCATGAGACAATTATTAGACTAGTTGAGCTTTGATTGCATTGTAATGTCTGTTTTGCAGTAGTGCATAGGGACCTTTAGAGAGAACAGAGCTGATGGTCTGAGGCACCAAATGAAAACTACATCAAGTTCTATAAGGGAAAAACTCATTTAAGTATTTAACTATGTAAGCGCTTTTAAACCACAAGGTCATAGAAAATAATGTGGTAGAGAGAGCTAACATATGATGCCTTTGTGTTTGCTGTTTCAAAGAAAAAAAGAAATGTTGCTCCAGTTCTTGTTTTACTAAAGTTAAAGTCAGGGAAGCAAAAAAAAAAACAAACAAAAAAAAACCTTGAATACCTCTAATTTCTCAATGTTCCAAACAAACAGAAATGCCGGTTTAGCCACAGAACAAAGCCGTGAATAAGAGCCATCCAGGATGACGCTGCACAATAAAACACAAAGCTGCCTCTACTTCTTCGTCATTCTTGCCAAATCTTCTGACGCCCATGAATTTAGTTGTCGAGAAACAGATAAAGAAGTGGCACCTTGGATGGATGGATGGATGGATGGATGGATGGATGGATGGATGGATGGATGGATGGACGATGTGTGAGAAACTGAAATGAAAATCGCAGTGTGGGCATGTTGTGTTTCAGTAAATCTCAGAAAGCGATGGAGGCGCTTCATTTGTATTCCAGTAGGAACGCGTTCTTCTTTCATCACTTCTGTGTTTGCCAGAGTTGGGTCAAGTGCCATATCTCTAAAGAGATGAAGGTGGTTTAGCTTTGCTTGAGTTTTCCCTGTTTTCTTGAGGAGTTTTCCATAGGTGCCAGCTCTCTGAGGTCTTATATTCTTTTGGTCCCCACTTTTTAAAACAAGAATTGAAACATCAAGCTTTGCAGAGGGGAGTTATGATAACCAATTGATGTATTAACACCAAACTACAGATGAGGAAAACTCTTTTATTCACATTTACTCATTCAGCTTAGGTGTGTGCTAATTTGAAATGTGTGTTGCGGTGCACCAGCCAGTGGGCAGTCATTCCCATTGATCCCTGATGTCTTCATGACGCCAGCTGATTGACGATCTCTCCAGATCATTCACCAGCTCTCTGCACTCATCTTGTCTTCTATATCTCAGTTTCTTATTTGCAGAGTCCGCACCTGTCACTCTCTCTCTTGATGCATCATTTGTAAGCAACCCAACATAAACTCTACTGCTGCACTTCTTCCAATCACATCTCTTTAATTATGCCATCAGAACAAAACTTGCAAGGGTAAAATGTAGGCACAAGCAAATCACACCCTTAGAGCATTAAGGTTGGAATAGTGGATCCTTTCAGCATCATGGGAAAGGATTTCCCCGTGCTCTTCGTGGTTAGGGTCAAGATATTCATACCAAAAAGCCCCAAACTGTCAAATAACGAAACCCTTTTGCCAGGTGAACGTGTAAAAATCCCCCAAAGATCATGTAGAACACTCTTGCCAAAGGTACAAACCACACAGGGTGCCAGAACCTTTCCTTCCGGCACTGTTCCATCTATCCACTTTCAGTTTGTGTTTCCTCGTGTTTAGAAATGCAGGGGGCTGGAACCTGTCCCAGATGACATTTGGCATGAAGGTGGACGCTGGAAAAGGTTCCCCATCCTTTAGAGAGCTAACAATGAGGGAGCACACTCACACTTATGTCCAATGTAGAAATGTAATCCCACAAGCTCTCATATTACATTTATCTATAATTAGGGGGTGCGCTGACCACCTTAAACATTGAAAATTTAAAACATGAAGACTGGTTGATGTTGCTAAAGACCAGTATGTCTAAAAAGATCATTAAATGTATACCTTCTACTCAGGGCTCAAACTACACACTGGCCTCTGGGGGAGCCCAGTGAGATTGCCATAAGAGTGTAGAGGTGGTTTGTTCATCCGATTACCTTCATTTTACCGCCATAAGAGCTGGGGCTGGGGGTAGGACGGATCATTTCTCTGGCTCCCCCTGGGTGTGTCAGTTGAGGGTTTCCGAGGGAGCCCATCACCCTTTCGGGGCTCCCCCTAGCTCCCACTTTAATTCAAACCCTGCTTTTTTTTCTAATCTCAAAATAAAGCAGTATAGTCGCAGCTGGTAGATTAATTCTTGCAGTTATCAGTAGTTGAGCCTTTCCTGGTGTTTTAATGGGAAAAGTAGAACTCCTGCAATTTATGGAAACCCGAGATTACAAAAAGAACACATTGCTGTGCTGTTGTTTGCTGTTACAACATGTCACAATGGTGCACCACAGCAAACATTACTTGTCGTCTAGTTATGATGAAACATTTTTTGACAGACTGTAGCATGGTGCACAGGGGCAGAGCTAGCACTTCACACACATGAATCATGCACCATGCGTAGGGCCCCAAGTTGCTGGGCGGGGGGCAACAGCCAATAAGGCTTATGGGAAAAAATTATACTTTGCTGTCATCGACAGGCAGAAGGAGAGACAAAAGAATCATCCAAGATCAAGTGAACCCCTCACAAGTCAGACACTGTCATGGAACAGATCCACCAGCAGCACCCACTTCCCTGTTCCTGAAATAATTTCGGGTGGGTGAGTGGGGGTTGGGGGGGTATTGCACAGGGGCATCGTTTGAGGAAGGTTTATTGGTTTGCACAAGTGGACACCACCCAACCTTAAGCCACAGTATTATAAAAAATGCACATTTAATGCCTTTGAAGCATGGGGATTTATAGTTATTTTGACCACTGCAGCTTTTTAAGGTAATACACCAGCTACCTCCTTCCTGCTTGCTGATAAAATCCACAGTGTAAAATAACCTCCCTTCCCTGTAACAGCCCTACCAGCGGCTTCATTAGAATCAGCTAATCACCCTTTTATATAATCTCTAATAATGTCTCAGCTCTAGTATTTCACCAATAACCGTCCTCTCTTCACTCATTGTGTTCACCTTGCTCCTCATCAAATCTCCTCATTAAAAAGTTTTAAATTTCATTTCACATCAGCCTAGCTAATGAAATCCTAATGCTTTAATATCTTTTTCATTAGGCAACCTGCACAGTTACAGATTACGTTGCTCCGATAACAATATAAAGCAGTCTTAGCTGGATGTTTCAAAGCTGTTACAAGGTATTTAATCATCAGGGCTCCTTTTAGAGCTTTTTCTGTCTTGTCACACATTAGATAACATATTGCACCTATGTGCTGCCATGATAACTTACATTGAGATCAAACATTGACTGTGAAACCACTGAGATAAAGGGAAGAAGGTAATTATTCTTCTCATCTTGGGCTAATAGCCTAAATAGGCCAACCAAGCAGTCTATAAATCTGCCGAACTCCAGTGGACAGTTTGGCGTTGCTGTTGTTCTTGTTGTCAGGGCATCAATTTGTTTGAATGTCCTCCTGGATTTATTCTGTCATTAAACAACCAACTGTCTGGATTTTTTCTCTCTTGAGCGAGTAGAAGTTTACAGGTATATCGACACGCGAGTCGATGCTGCTGGCTGGGAGGTAAAGTTAGATCCAGAGTGGCCAGTTTGGACTCTTGTGAGATGGCAGATGGCTGGAGAAAACCAATTCCATTGACATTTTAATTCTCTCTCAGGATCAGCAACCAGAGAGTCAATGGTGTCATTTGAATGAGCGTCTATCTCTTCCCCCTTAGATTGCTCCTTCTGTACAAAAGGTAAACATCTTGATTCCATTTATGTTGATGTCTAAACCTATTACGTCACATTTAAATACATCATAGAAAAAGTTGGATAACGCATGTTAAAGAAATAGTTTGATTTAAAGAGCAAGTCACCCCCTAACAGAGGCTGGGGCACACTGGAGGCAGACACTTAGTGCCCGCTATTTTGAGAAGTCAAGTGATCACACAGGCTAAACACTTCTTGGAAAGTCGCGCGATAGTCACAACATCACGCAGCCACGTCTGCCTCCGGTGTGCCCTAGGCTTTGCTCCACTCCCACTTCCTGTTTGGAAAATGCAACAAAAGTTGTTGCCTGGCAGACCGAGAGGGCATAGCTGCTAACAAATACACACACACAAACACACACACACACACACACACACACACACACACAGGCTCTCAACGACATTGTGACATCATAATGTACCAGCTCACATAGTGTACCTCTTAGCCAATAGCGATGGCAGATTTAATTCAAATGCAGTGCAGAGTTTTTACCTGAAGAGGGTGCAACACTGACAGTTTTATGCAGAATATTTAAATTTGAACTAAGATGCACTAAAGTGCCAAATTATTGACTACACGTGTCTACAGCACGATTAGAGACTCTTTTATAAAGTTTATTAGCAAAAACAAGTTGACTTGGGGATGACTTGCTCTTCAAATAACCAGATAAGTGACTGTCGAGCATTGCAACTCATAGCTATGCATATAACCCAAGTTGAAGCCATTTAAGGATAAAAACCAGGGGACAGAATTAACTCCCCCAAATAGTTCAATGCACACAAAAAAAATTCTTGAAATTTTTACAAGATAAATGAAAAGTGACCTTAGAGAAAAGTTTACCCAAGCGTAGCCTTCAGCAATTAAACATGTCTTCATAATCTTTTCCTGCCCTTTTTTTCTTCTCATTGTCTTCTGTCCTCACACAAATAAAGAGCTGAAAAGCTTTTTCTTCACTTTTTATGTGTTTTTGTATTTCCTCATACTCTGATAATGTTTTATTTCTATAGTCCTGACAGATAATACCAAGGATTTCCTCCCAAACTCAATATTTGGTTGTAAAGCCTTTGGTACAATCAAGCATCTGTGATGAAGTAATGAGTTTCTCAAACATGGAAGATTTATGTCCTACTCCAAGTCAGCACATTGTAGGATTTTCCAGCACAAACGATCTGTTTTAGGTCAAATGTCAGACATTCTCTAACAGGATTTTCTTAAAAAAGTGGTTCACTAATTTAATCAATACATTTGCAATGGTCTCTAGTCAGACTTAATGCCTTGCAAGTTGTTCTTGTGGGGAAAAATATACCGATGCACCATTTCTCAGACCTAAGAGTTGCCCATAAAACAACTGAGCTTCAGACAGCAGGTTTTGGAGTCTTACTTCCTGATATTTGCACATCCCTCTCTGGATTGGATAACAGCAATGCGATTCTACCACTGACTTGCAACAATTTTATTTAGTGTCACTGGTGAGGTAGAAAACATGGATTCTATCATAAGAATGGTGATTGTGTGTCTCCTAGTGAAGTGGTTAGTGCGTCTAACATCTAACAGATGGCATGACTCCGCCCATGGACGTAATTTATTGGGGGGGGGGGGGGGGGCATGTCCCCCCACTTTTTCCAAAGTCAAGTTTGGACCCCTGCACTTTTTACCATCCAAAAACAATATTACGCTATATTAAATTGACACTGGTTGAGCTCTAGGACCAAGCGGAAAACAACTGTTTGTGTTGAAGCCTGTTTCCCATTAGAGCATACTGTAAAGATACCCCCCACCCCCCGTGTCCCCCCCACTTCGAAAGTGAAAATTACGTCCATGACTCCGCCCCACCCAAAAAAATAATTCACCAGCCACCACGGTTTTGAACAATGGCTGAAGGAATGTACAATAACGCTGCAGCACAGTTTATGTGGTATGTACTCTCCTGTTTAATGGTGTTACGTGTGTTGCTTTGTGACGATGGTCTTGCCAGGAGTTCACATCCATGGTCTTGTCACTTCCAAAGTGTCCAACCAGTTCAGTTCGGCTAACCCGTTTATATGCAAAATGTATTTGTATTGCTACCGCATTATCTGGGTGCTTCAGCTAATTTAGATCCAGTTCGCTGTCAGACTAATGCGTTTACATGCATTAAAAAAACCCAGATATGAGTCTTTTAAGGGCAAAACTTCGGTTTTATGATGTGCATGTAAATGCATTGTTTGATGTTTTATCTCTACAAATAACACAAGCCTGAAGGAGTTTTGCTGTGTGGTGAAGATGCTGTTACTAACAGTTAGCTTAACCTAGCTGAGATGTCCTCTGCTCATTCCTGGACGTTAAAACACCAACAATCTTCCCCGTTGTGAGTTCAGTAGAATGGGATGTGATGTCTTCTTATGTGAAATCTTTTATGTTGCCAGACTGCTTCTTTCCAAGTGATTTCGTACTTCTGAAGGGTCTCTCAATAATCAGAGCATATAACAACAAAAAAGTGATTAATCACAGTTGGGTTGGTTTGGATAGTTTTCATGAATAAGTTAATTACTTTGAAAACTGCATCATGTATTTACTCAGGTTATCATTTTTCTAATAGTTTTTTGTTGATCTTAAATGTTAACGTGACAAAAAAGCAGAGAAGGTAGTAGAAAACCTGTATAAGTAAATGTATAAGAGAGCAAATACCTTTCACTATTATTTCCACTTCAAAACTTTTAACTTCTTTGAGTTCACTAGCGCTGTAAATGCCATTCTTAGTGTCCAAACAAATCATCAGAAAATGCAGTTTTCTGATTAGAGTGACCAAAAAGATTTAACATTTATTTTGGGGTTAATTGTTTTTTACCAATCAAGATTAAATGAAGGGGGAAAAAAGAAAATCATTCACGAAGATTAAAAATATAACATAATAAAAGCAGTAAGTTTCATTTATGTGTACTCCAGCCTTTTCTGCTTTTTTCCACCCACAAGCTGCATTATGTAGCCTGTAAGCGTAGCAGAAAACACGGACATCAAAGAAGACACACTGAAGTGTTTTCTGATTGAATCATTTCATGTACCTGATGTGTGAAATGTTCCATAAAAACTGGAAACCCTGAATGTGTTGGCTCGCTCATGCGGAAAGAAACTGTAATTCTGCCACAGGAAATTTGGTTAAATTTGTGTTCCACCTGCAGCTATGAAGAAGTGATTGTATAATATAAATGGTAAATGGCCCATAGTAAAAGACCTAGAATCTACAGATGCAAAGAGGCAGAGAGAGAAAAATGCACAGATGTTATGGGCAGAAGGAGAGAAAAAATAAATTTGATGGGCATGGGAACAGAAGATGCGACAGGAATACCTGCAAACGTGTTGCTTTTTGGCAAAAATTGCCATTTTTGAAGCCAAATATGGCATTCTCATGAAATTTCTACTGTAGATCTGAAGAGTTTTATTTTTTATTTTTTTGGGAGGGGGGTCTTCTGTCAAGTTTCACTCTTGATGAGACTCAATTAGAGAAAGGAGGGGTATTCATCATGTTCACAAACTATCATTGTAGATGTCAGTCACATGTCGTCATTTGACCAATCACAGTCATGGACACATCATGCCAAATACTGCAGACACGGCAAGAGAACTGCTACTGTTGTATCAACATCTCACTGTGGTTTTGAGCTTTAAAAGACTCAATGCAACTTTTTCCTAGTTTAAAATTATTTTACTGAGCCAATTTGTGCTAAAATGACCCTTTACTGTGTTAAAGAAAGGCCACCCAGCCCCTATCGCCTCCTGTGGCCAGAAAATTCCACTTTTAACTTCAGAGTTGCCGGTGTGGTCTGTTGGACTTAAGCATGAAATGGAATGGACATGTGCTGGCTAGCAGTTTGCTTCCTGCATGTTTTAGATCATGAACACAGCTGATTTGTTTGATTTAGAGAGGAATCGCTCCTGTAGACACTAAGGAAGGCTGGGGAGACTTTTCAGCGGTTAGATGAGGGTGTTAAAAAGACAAGAGCAGCAAGGAGATGAGTTTTGCTTTCGGTTCTACTAAACTGACACTAGGGGGTGCTAAAAGCAAACCAAAACTGCCTAGTCACTTTTTAAAGTTTGGCAAATCAAAAAAAAATCACCACAAAACACTATTTTCTGTCAAGGACTTACCATACCATACCACATACCATACCATACCATACCATACCACATACCATACCATACCATACCATACCATACCACATACCATACCATACCACATACCATACCATACCATACCACATACCATACCATACCATACCATACCACATACCATACCATACCATACCATACCATACCACATACCATACCATCACATACCATACCATACCATACCATACCATACCATACCATACCATACCATACCACATACCATACCATCACATACCATACCATACCATACCATACCACATACCATACCATACCATACCATACCACATACCATACCATACCATACCATACCACATACCATACCATACCATACCATACCACATACCATACCATACCATACCATACCATACCATACCACATACCATACCATACCATACCACATACCATACCATACCATACCATACCATACCACATACCATACCATCACATACCATACCATACCATACCATACCACATACCATACCATACCATACCACATACCATACCATACCATACCATACCACATACCATACCATCACATACCATACCATACCATACCATACCATACCACATACCATACCATACCATACCATACCATACCACATACCATACCATCACATACCATACCATACCATACCATACCACATACCATACCATACCATACCACATACCATACCATACCATACCATACCACATACCATACCATCACATACCATACCATACCATACCATTCCACATACCATACCATCACATACCATACCATACCATACCATACCATACCACATACCATACCATCACATACCATACCATACCATACCATACCATACCATACCACATACCATACCATCACATACCATACCATACCATACCATACCATACCATACCACATACCATACCATACCATACCACATACCATACCATACCATACCATACCATACCATACTATACCATACCATACCATACCATACCATACCATACCACACCACATACCATACCATACCATACCATACCATACCGTAAGAGGTTGGAGTTTGTTGACACTTGTTTCACACCTTCCGAGTTTGCGGATGTGCAGAGGAATTTTTTGAAAATCTTGACCTTGAGCAACACAATCATTGTACCTTATTTAAAAGTTTAAGATAAAATTATTTTCAAGCTTCACCCACTGAGTGTTTTTTTCTAACTCTTCTTTGAGTAGCAGAATAACTAAAAGTTAAGTTAAAGTCTCATTAGTTATCATCACACACTGGTGAAATTCATCTCCGCATTTGACCCATCCCCATGGGGGAGCAGTGAGCTGCAGCCTCACTCGGGAACTGGTTTACACCCCAATCCAACCCCTTTAAAGCCAAGTGTCAAGTGGGGAGACATTGGGTCCAATTTTTAAAGTCTTTGGTATGACCAGAACTGGATTTGAATCCTGATCTCAAAGTCTCAGGATGACACTCTACCACTAGGTCACTGAGAAGGTTAAAGGAATTAAGAGCACAGATGACATACAGCCAATTAAATCCAACCTGTTCATTAAAAATCATATAGTTTGATTTCCTGACATTTCTTTACACATTATCTTTTGTTAGTATTGTACTGTATGTACCGCCTCTCATCTGACAAGACACTTGCAGGTAGATCAAATTACACCCCACACACCTGGTTCATATTGATGGGATCTTCAGAATGATGTAGGTGTGTTGTAGAAGGAGGCGGATGCTGTGTCCTAGAATGAGCTATACATTATAATCTTGCCTTCCTCCAGGTATCCACATGTTGGACAGGTAGACAGAAGGAAAGGTGGTGAGATAAATCACTGAAACATCTAAGTGAGGATGGAGAGAGCCCAGGGTTTGAGATGGACAAATGAGCAGCTTGGGACTGTAGGCGTGAATGGGCAAATAAAAAGCAGTGATGGCCAATGATGAAGACGTATTGGTCATTTTTTGCTGCCATCTATCTCAACTAAACATGTAGACACAACTGAATACTCGTTCCACCATGCTGGTTGTTGGAGTTTGGGTGCTGATATAAAACAGATGTCAGGGAGGATCGATAGGCATATTTCCATTATTGGAACTTCAGGGTCATTTTACCAGAACTTCACAGCATGCGCGTGTCTCCACTTCAGCGGGCTGACCAAGAGGACCTTTTTCAGGACTCAACTGAGTACCTGAGCTGGGGTAGGTACTCAAATTGGCCCAGTGGAGTTGCTGAGCAGAACTTTTGGTTGATTAATGCTGACTGGTTGTAACTCAGTCAGAAATTACAGTCCACAATGATGTGCAGTTCACAGCCCTTTATCCGCTTTGTGGGCCAATCAGGGCCCCTCTCCTTGTCTGGTGGGTGGGATGATGCGACGGAGTGTAACAGGATGGCGACAGCTTGTTTGAAATGTCTTTTACATCAAATTTGGACTAAGTAAGTAAAGTTAATAAGTATTGTGTAAGTAAAGTAGTATAAAGTAGTGTAATTAGCAGTAGCTCAACAGGTTGAGCGGGTTGTCCAGTTATCGGAAGGTTGCAGGTTCGATCCCGGCTCCGGACAGAGAATTCTGCTGTTGTGTCCTTGGGCAAGACACTTGACCCACCTTGCCCACTGGTGGTGGTCGGAGGGACCAGTGGCGCCAGTGCTCGGCAGCCTCGCCTCTGTCAGTGCGCCCCAGGGCAGCTGTGGCTACATCGTAGCTCATCACCATCAGTGTGTGAATGGATGAATGATACACTATAGTGTAAAGCGCTTTGGAGTCCTTACTCTGAGAGGCGCTATACAAGTGCGGGTCATTTTATCAATAAGTAAACAATTTTTACATAGCACTTATCACAGAAGGAAATCACAAGTGCTTCACAAAGATCAGTTTAAACAAAAAAGAGTATTAAACTACAAGTTAAAATAAAGTTACCTTTGGAAACTACAAAGTCTTTGAAGTTCATTCCAAAGTCGAGGTGCAGCAGCCTGGGAAGAACGATCACCTTGACTTTTGTCTGGTCTTTGGAACTCCTAGAAGTGGTGCTGGTACTTTACCACACACACACACACACACACACACACACACACACACACACACACACACACACACACACACACACACACACACACACACACACACACACACACACACAAACGCACGCACGCACGCACGCATGCACGCACGCACACACGTAATGTTAACAATGCATGCAATTATATTAATAGTGTTCCGGACTTGCCTGGAACAACCCGACTCTTCTAACATAGACATTAAGACCGAAGACAAAAACAGTGATGGAATATGAATCCTTTGAATAAATGTGACCCCATTTGCCGAGTGACTCAACGTGAAAGTGCTGTGGGGCCAAAGGGTGGCAGCCTTTTGCTGTGATGTGGCTCCAAGGCTACAGTGGGTTGACAGCGAGATTAAACACGCAGCAGCAGGGGCAAATTTAATTACCCTTGTCTTTGTCTTGATGATTCGGTGATGAAGTAGAATGCGGCACATTTGTAGATGACTCCCCAACATAAAGAAAAGTGAAGAATTTTTTTTTTCTTAAAAAAACAGTTTTGTTTATGACAGAGGTGTTGAACTGAGTCAACAGGTGTATGTGAGGTCTCCAAACAGCTGTGAAGTTGATGAGCTGCACAGAGGAGAGTGTTAGGCAGATATTAGTTCTGACATAGTTTATTACCTGAAGGCGTTTTCTTCAGAGCTCTGACAGTGGTGTCAGTTTTTCCAAAGAAACAGATCTGACAACGAGTTCAGGAGTCAAAATTTAAGATGCTGATATCTCTAAGGTCAACAATGCCTGCCGTTTGAAACAAACACAAAAACAAGATGCAGTAGTGTACAAAAGTTTGGAACTTTCAGTAATGACTGGACTTGAAGACCCGTAAGGACCCTGAGGCACAGTAAGGCACTTTAAAAGTCTTAATTAGCAAAAAGCTAAGACATGGTGTTATCAAATCAAATCAAATCAACTTTATTTATATAGCACTTTTCATACAAAAAAAATGCAACTCAAAGTGCTTCACAGATTAAAATGGCCCCATCGATCCCATATTCCCATCCCAGCCCCCCTCCCCAAGTATAAAACAATTGACAAATACGGTTCCCCTCTCGCACCCAACTTCCAAAATGGACATACAATCACCCGCACACACACACACACACACACACACACACACACACACACACACACACACACACACACACACACACACACACACACACACACACACACACACACACACACACGAGGAAACAATAGGCTGAGCTCAGATGGGTCAGGTAATGAACGAGACATCAGCGGAGCCATCTGCCCTGACAGCAACAGATCCACGGCAGCAGCCAAGACACCGGCCCCTGACGCCCAGTGGGGGAGGGAAGAAACCCCCACCACTGCCCGGGCACTACCCGAGGAGCGCCCCGGCCGCCGCCGTCGCCGCCGCTGTTCATTAGCCGCGAACAGGCATGGGTCATAACCAGGAATATCTGTAAGAGGTCCGTGATGACTCCGCATCGTCATATATACATATAGATGTATGTATATATATATATATATATATATATATATATATATATATATATATATATATATATATATATATATATATAGTCAAAGGGCTTGTGGAGAGATAAAAGAAGGAAAATATTACTCAGCGCTGATTGGCTCGGTTAGAATTCTCAGTGGGTGGGGTTATTTGAATAGGAGAGTTCCCCTTTCTCTGTGCAGAATTAATCAGAGGAGGAGTCTGGCAGGCCTGGCTAGAAACTGTGTTCCAGAAGTGAGAATCTTCAGTGGAGCGGCTTGTCGCTTCTGGGATGTTCCTGAAAATGTCCACGTTGCGACTAATTAGAATTGCTCTCATAGACTATAATGGATTCTAATTTGAAGCAGTGACGTTCCGCTGATGCTTCCAGGGTAAAGCAGGGGTTACCTCTGATCCAACCTTGGATAAACAAAAGAAAAGAAATGAATGGGTAATGTTTTTGTCTTTAAAATTATTATTTTAGAGTCATTTTTCATTGGTCCACCCAAACATTTAGAAACCAATTGTGTATTTATAATAGGCTGTTAGCAACAAGCACAAATGGTTTAATTGAAAACCGACTCAATCTGCCACCTCATAGGTCAGAATTTAGTGGTTTAAGCTGCTCCTCTAAAGAAAAAGCGAGACGTAGGCGCAGCTTTGCCTGCTTATGAAATCATATCTGATGAATGCAGAGTTGCTGTAATTGGTTTGAGTCCCAAAAGTTTCTTTTGCTGGAGGTAGTGGCAACACATAAAAGGGAGGAAAAGTGACAGCAAGGTAAGAAGAAAATCCTCTGTTTTCAAAGCTTTGCTGACATACTTGCTTTTATTTAAATATCATTAAAAACAGAGTTCAGGGTGCTCACAAGCTTCCCTCATTCCATTTATCCTCCAGTTTACCAGGCTCTGGTACTAAAATTACAAAACCAATGCAAATCTTAATAACAGCAAGATTTGTTGAACTGTTCTGTCCATTTTCATGATGTAATTTGTGTTCTACAAAACCCTCTAAGTTGGATTATGTTTGTTGCGGTGCTCTGTAATCTACAAGTGCTACAGAACTTTGAATGTTGATGTAAACAAACATAAAAACATCCCAATAGTTGCAGCTGCAATTAAAAAAAGAGTTTAGTTTTTTCCTCAGGATGAATGCTGACACTTACTATATATATATATATATATATATATATATATATATATATATATGAAGACATAAAAGAAGGAAAAGATTGCTCATGAAAGACGGAGAAAATAGACTACTAAAGGATGGTGGAGTTGGGGAATGCTGGTCAGCAGAAATGTCAGCAGTGGAAATCAAACAGTCAGTTGGAAAACAGATCCTGCTGCTGCATTTATAAAACAACTTTGTGCTCTTTACTCATCATCCAGCATGTGTTCAACTATCCAGATAGTCTGGATTTTCTGTTGTTCTATCGGTGTTTTATTATTGTTTGATAAAACAGGAACAGTTCAAGAACTTGGCTCTTTTTCTTCATTCCAAAGATTATGATTAAGATTATGATTAATGGTATAATCTCCATGAAGGATTCAGAAACATTTACGGGGATATCCAGTTTTTTAACTACTTTACTGTGCTGCACTCAGATGAAATCAGCCTCCTCATGACCTCAAATTTGCCCCAACTGTAGCAACTTTGACATCAAAATATTAAACTTCAGCGTTTGAAAGAACGTTTCTTCTGCTGGATCTTCTGCTCTGTAACCCTTTAACTTAAACCTTTTCGTTGTTCTTAAATTTGAATTTAATTTGTTTAATTTGATCAAAATGTATTTGTGTATTTTAATCGTGCAGTCACATTGATTTTAAAGGGATACTTTGCAACTTTTTCATAATTTTTTATCATTTTCTTGAGCCAGTATGTTCTTTAGGCCACCCAGCCCATATATCCCCCTGTGGCCAGAATATTCAGGCTGCTCTGTTGGCACTTGTCGGTGCAGTCTGCTTCCAGCAAATTTCCTGCATGTTTTAGCTCATAAACACAGCTGATTTGTTTAATTTAGTGATGAACCGTTTCTGTAGACACTAATGAAGGCTAGGGAGATATTTCAGCTGATAGATTAACCCCAGTTTCACACTGAAAGCATCAGCGGCGCAGAAAGGCAGTGGAACGCCACTGCTTCAAATAGAATCCATTCTAGTCTATGGAGTGTTTCAAACCAGCAGCGACGCGACAATTTCCAGGTGTGTCCCAGATTAAGGTATGATCGGGTTCTATTTTTGTCATGTGCCACTTCTGGGATGCGTCAATTTACGCAGTTAATATAGGGCTTGACAGGAAATCACACACAGTTTCAGTGTAAAATCACTGGTAAATAAAAGTACTGCAGTGATGCAATTTCATATATATGAAGCTTTCGTGTGACCCAACGGCCTGTTTACTCACAGCATCGTTACGGAAGTGCAGCTGTGTTTTTTTAATGGCTTTAATCTTGACAGTGAAGAGGAACAACATCATTTATGACACCAAACAGCGATATCAAACGTGATTTCTTTCTTTTGGTTTAATGATGGATTGCATAAACAAACGTGATCTGAAGTCTCGAGGGATCGTGTGATCTCGCGAGTCCAGCGAAGAGCAGGGCTGCTTTGAAGTTCGCGACTAAACCGTTCTGCTGCCATTCCGCGCTGCTGATGCTTCCAGTTTGAAACCGGCGTAAGGTGTTATTAAAACAAACGCACAGCAATGAGATAGATTTAGCTTTCGGTTCTACAAATGAACACTAGAGGATGCTAAAAGCAAGCCAAAACCATCCACATCCCTTTTAGAGTTCATGCTACTCGCTAATGGAAAGCACATTGAATCGCAGAGGTGTGGACTCGAGTCACATGACTTGGACTCAAGTCAGACTCGAGTCATTATTTTAATAACTTCTGACTTGACTTGTTAAAATCTATAAAGACTTACGATTTGACTCTGACTTTAGATATTTTAGCACAAAATTGGCCCGACATGAATAAAAATCATAAATCGTTCTTCGTTCTGGGTTTGATCTTGTACTGCTAAATGCAGCAGCACTTTGTTTATAATCAATTTCAGTTGCATTTCCTGCTTGTTTGAGCAAATAAATGAAGCTTTAAGATGCTTTATTTCTGGAATTTATTTATTATCATTGTCATTGAATTAAAGTTGCATAGATTACTTGATTATGACTTGAAAATTCAAAATTAAGGGCTTGTACTTGACTTGGACTTCCACCTTATTGACTTTGGACTCGACTTGAACTTCCACCTCATTGACTTTGGACTCGACTTGGGCTTGGTTGTCTTTGACTTGGACTTGACTCGAGACTTGACTGGAAAGACTTGTGACTTACTTGTGACTTTCAAAGCAGTGACTTGGTCACACCTCTGTTGAATCGCTTCTGTGTATAAAATGTGCTTTTAAAATAAAGCTGCCTTGCCAATTGTATGATTCATAAACATCTTAACGTGTCTCCTTTTACTAAATAGCTGTGTTGGACAGAGCTCCGTGTTTAGTATGGATGGGAAATGGCTTCATGTTACGTCCTGGGTTTTTTGGTTAGGGGAGCCATTCTCTGTGAAGTTGGATTAGAGAGTATTTTAGTACCTCCATGCTTTGATGTCCTACTTGCACACAACCCAGAAATTCATGAAATTTTTGAACACATGCATGACGAGAGGAGGCACTGTGAGGGAAAAAAAGTGCTTTCAGTGGGAGCTTAGTCAATTTATTTGCATGTGCTTTCAGTGGGAGCTTAGTCAATTTATTTGCATGTCAGGCACCCCTGGAAATTGCCACGTTCAACGCCTGTCAGAGCAGTTTTATTCATAACGCAATTTTGCCTCATGTATTACCAGCGGGTCACACCGGCTGAACTCTAGCCTGTCGGATGGAAACACTGATGCACAAGATTTTAGATCAATTACCACCTCAAAGACATACGTACAAGAGCAATCACCTGCTGTTGGACTGACTGCAGAAACTCTCGTTTGAGGATCTCAATTTGGTTTTAATAGTAGAACCCAATTGGATTGGCCAATTAAGTCTTAGAGAGACAATGCAATGCCCAGAAGTCAGAGAGCTGGCAGCCCATGGCCCCCATCACTACCGCTCATCCACTATCAGGTTATCTGTGACATTTAAGGGTAGATTTACTAAAGCAAATTAGCATCAGCCTAGAAGGAAGAACCCATGGGAGGGGGGTATACCACACCATGCTGACATACTGTATGGACACAGATACCCTCAAATAAGTCACATACATTTGGACATAATTACAGATAGATGGATAGATTCATAGGCACATAGATGCTCTTGAGACAGACATGCAGGTGAAACTTGGAAAAAGAGAATATTGTGCATACGTTATTTTTTTCAGTAATTCATCTTAGACCTGGGGATGCCATGTGCCGTGCAGTCCCTGCAGCTCGAAACAGCCGCACACTGAGTGAACGATTTGACGTAAGAGCGAGGAGGCTACTTACATACGTTCTTAATATTAACAGGTTTCTTATTAATGTACTTTGTAAACGAGTGATGTTTTATGGCAAATAAACAAAAGAAATGACATAAATACAGAAATAAAAAACACATTAGTGATTAAAAATAGCTTTTCTACTGTTGCTCCATAGAGAGCATCCTGACTGGCTGCATGTGTGTGTGGTTTGCCAGTTGCACAGCAGCAAACAGGAAAGCACTCCAGTACACCCACATCACCCCGCTTCTCCTCCAGCTTCACTGGCTGCCGGTCAACTTCAGGGTTCATTTCAAGATCCTGGTTCTGGTCTTTAGGGCCTTACATGGACAAGCACCATCTTACATTGGTGATCTTAGTCCCTACACCCCCAGCAGGTTCCTGAGGTCCAGTGACCAAAGCCTACTGGTTGTGCAGCACCAGGCTAAAGACCAAAGGTGACAGATCATTTGCTGCTGTGGCCTCCAGACTCTGGAACTCTCCCCCCCTGAGCCTGAGATCAGTGGACTCAGTGGACACCTTTAAAAAGCAGCTGAAGACTCACTTGTTCAAAGTGGCTTTTGTATGACCTTCTTCACCACTTTATCACAATTGTCTATTTTTTTTTGCTAATTTTTAATATATTTTTAACCATTTTCTAAATTATTTTTTATATTTTTACATTTTTTATTTTTGTGAAGCGCCTCGTGATTTTTATCTTGAGAGGCGCTATAGAAATGATATTTTTTTCTATTTTATTCTTCTTCTGTGGTGATTAAGTCAGGCTGAGCACCACTGGGTCAAGGATGATTGGCACTTTACAGTTTGCCTCCTCTACTTTCCAGCTGCCTCGTGTCACATCCAATCAGCAGTAATAAGCCCATGAGAGAAAGTCAGGCCTTATAAAGGTTTACTTCTCCACCAAACTATACTCCTTAGTACAAAAGAATGTGGTGTAACACACTTTATTTCTTGAGCATCAACAAACACACACACAGTTTCAACAAAGAATCGCTTAAACTTGGTTTGATTCCAGCTCAGATTTTTGGCTCTGTCACATTCCAAACATTCCTCCCTGTTTGCTAATCTCACTTTTATCTTAATTAAGCTCTGCTGACATTGAAATTGCAGCAATCAAAAGTACCGTTATCGCTTCATCCACCGAGTATTTGCTCTTGTGCTGAACTCAGACAGTTTTAATTACAATGCAAACATAACAAGCTATCTACTGTATTAAAGGGCTTAAAGTTTCCCTGCTTCCTCTCTTTCTCTCCTCTGCTAATGCAAAATCCTGCCCTTAACTCTTCTATGTTATTGCATAATTCTGCACTGCAGGAACCATTAAGGCGTTAACCACTGACCTGCTTCTTTTTAGTCTTTATTGCTTCTGTAAATGTACGTTGAGTATTAAACCTTTGTCTTGATAGCCTGTTTTTCGTGCACAGGTAAAAATAATCACGAGATGACTTATTTTTTGGGATTTTGTTTGTTTTGGAGAGGATTTACACCATTCCCTGTTTTCACGCCTGAAAACTCACTACTTCAACCTAGCTTATACAACATAATTATAGACCTCACTGACATCTGCACTGTTTATAAATGGACTCCACAATTATCGACTTCCGTATTATTGAGGTTCTTTGTAAAATGTTTTTTCCTATTTTTATTTCACCCTGTGTCTTATTGATTTTTAGCTGTTATTTTTGGGAATTTTGTTGTATTTCCTTTTTATCTTTAATCTGTGTTCGAAATGTTTATATAACGCCTGTTTAATTAACCAACATTTTTAGTGTACAGCGCCTTGTTTGGTTGTAATGCCTTGTGAATGCGCTTTATAAATAAAATTGGATTGGATTGGATTGGACCATTCCAAAAAACGCAACATTCAGCTTATTCTTTGCTTAATCTTTTTCCCAGTAAAGAAAACGTCCAGAAATATCTGAAATAGAAAAAAACAAAGAAGTGGGGTTGCATGCATGTAATTAATCCAGAGCAGTGTGAAATGTTATAAAACAACACCTACACATGCAGAAACATTCTTACCGTCGCCATTTTTAAACCAGAACTCTTCAAACATCTATTTAGGGTAATATTAACTCAAGAGGAAGTGTCTGCAGTTTTTCTTCTTCTCATCTGTCCATCCCTTTGTCTCTCTCTCCTCCCTCTTCTTCTTTTATTTCCCATCGTCTCCTCACTGTTCTCATCTCTGCACCATTAATCTTCCAGTCAATGAATTGCAGCTCCTGACTCTATCACTCCTATTATCGACTGCAGCCGTTTCTTATTTATGTTCCATTTTCTTCCCTCTTTCTTACTCTGCCTTTCCCCTGTTACTCCATTGACCGACATGTAATTTCTTACATGAATAATGCAAGCAGCAAGACAAAAATAGTACCACCCTCTTGGTTCTCTTGGCTGGGATTTGTTCTGCGGTAGTTTAACCGAATGTCTTTGTGCCTCTTTCTATTCAGCGGTCCCAGCTACTTTGTTAAATGGTTGTAACGAGGCTCCCAAAGACGTATTCCTGCTGAAACAGAGCAGAGCAGCTGATGGTGAGATCAAGGTGCAGATTTGCTCAACCTCTCAGGGGTCACAAGTACTGATTCCAGATCTCTGAGGTGGTTCCCAAGACACTCCAGTTCATTAGCTAACACTCAGAGCAGCTGCGCTAACATATGGCAGTCTGCAAGCAAAAATTATATTAGTGTCGAACTTTTTTAGACAGCTTTTCAAAACTGACAAAAATAAGGAGTTTGTTGCAAAATCAGCTAAATGATCTAATATTAAGTGGGACTCACCTTTAGCGTAGTTTAGTGCTGCCATGTTGGTCTCTACTGACTCCATACATGCTCCAAATGTGAGAAAAATAAACTCATCCATCTGTTGCTTGACAGTGTTTGGTTTTAGGAATGATGCGCCTAAAACAAGCAATTAAAAAAAAACAGAATTAGAACCACCTCTCTACTCCAAGCCCCTCACAGATGTTGGAGCTTCTCAGCATATAGCAGCCTGATTGGGGAGGGAGGGGTAAAACCAGCAACATCTTGTTTTTTTAAAGTGCCAGAGCCCTGAAACGACTCATTATGGAGGATACTGAAAATACCAAGAATAAAACTGCTGAAATTGTTTTATATGAGAGGGATTTAGAGCAAAGAACTTCATTAACATGCTTTGTATGGACCATAGAATAAGAAAAATAAGTCATAATATGACCACTTAAATGACACTGTATATTCAGCTCCATCATCTCATCTCAAGTTATTTTCCAATAGTTTCCTGCTGTTGTTGTGGGAAAACTTGCCTTTGAATCCCCACAGGATTTTTTTTTGCAAGCATTCAAGTCATTTTCTACTTCAGCTCACTCTGTTGAGGTCGCTTAGTTGTTCTCCGATTAGACTGGAGAAATAGAGGTTAGTCACATGATTTACAGTCATCTGAAAAATTTCTTATTCCACAGAAACTGTTAGATTTTGATTATACCAAAACAGGTGGCACACTTTTTTTAAAGCCACAGAAAGAAATGTTTTCCTTTTTATTTCACCTTAAAGAAAGTCAGTAACTGTAGTAAATTTGATATTGACAACATATTGGATTTTGAAACAGAAACCCTTTGAAGTATCACGTGAGCTGTGATTTTAAGCCATCATAAGAAGCATATTTCTACATGAAAATGAGTGAATATGATTCTCACTCAGCGAATTGTCACAGCATCCTCCAGTTTATTCATTAAAACTTTACGATTCAAGCAAGAAACACTTATTTAAAAAAAAAAGCACTGGCATCATCCTTGGAAATCGCGGGGGGATCGAGCATTTGTCCATGCTGCCCCAAAGCTATGGAACTCCTTGCCCATTGGAGTTCGGCAGGCTCCATCTCTGGCGGTTTTTAAATCTCGTTTAAAGACCCACTTTTACACTTTGGCTTTTAGACAGTGACTCGTTTTAGTGTTTTATTGTGTCATTGTTTTAATGTGCTCTTAGTATTCATTATGTTTTCTCTGCTTTTAATTGAGATTTTTATCCTTTGTTTTAGCCCCTTGTAATGGGTGTGTTTTGTTTTAGCCTGTGCAGCACTTTGGGCAGCTCCCATGCTGCATTTTAAATGTGCTATATAAATAAACTATGCTATGCTATGCTATTAACAATTTCCTATTGCAAAACTTGCTTTAAAATTACTATTAAAATCAGATAAATCATTACCCCCAGAACGATGGGTTTCATCTGTGCACAGGTCAAAAAATGCCTTGCATATCTGATGCTGGGACACTTTCAGTCTGAACTTACTGAAATATTTTTGTAGGAAAAGGTGAAAGACAGTAGCTAAAATTTCAAGCCGGAATGGGACATACTGTTTCTGCAGCAGCAGCAGCAGAGGAGTTGATGGGTCACAGAAACAACCACGGCTTTTCCTGACTATCAAATGAGTTTTTCACATCAAATTCTAGACTTTTATTTTGAGAAGTCTAATAGTTTTCTAAACTTTAATGTGGGATCACTTCTCCATGTTTGTTTCAGCATAAAACGTTTAGGAAGACCCCCTAGCTCTCTGTTACGCCCCTTCACATTGGATGCCACACTCTCCATGGCGTATCTGATCTGTTAAAACAAATATTTCTTGACAAATTTGGAAATGATTAGATGTGAACACAATCACGACACTGCATCACTCTCAGTATTCACCAAATAATATTTATCATGTCCCCAAGACTGCGGGTTCCCATGCAGATCCTACCTCAGAAGCTTACAGTAGATAACACACAGGGTCATGACCTGGCACGACTCTCATTTGTGCAGCTGCACTAGAATAACACACCATGCTATCACGGTGCTACCACGTGACACAGTCATTGCCTCCCTGCTCTACCCAGGATCCAAATACACTTCCACTACAATAATAAACCACTACCAATCTCCTCAAAACCGTTATACATCTCAAAGAATCTGTCAATAAAATGTGTCTCAAGACCTCACCAAGGCTGCATAGCAGGGCCCTTATCTGTGGGGAAGGTACCTAAGAAACCAGATCACATGACTTAAAACCTCAAAACCTAAAAAATGTCTCACCAGTTCGTTCAGTTTTGATGCATTTATTTATTTTTTTTACACATAAGAAGATTCAGTTTAGTATTACGATTTGTAATTAGGCCGCACATATAAAAGATCTTAAGAATTCCACATGAAGGTCCCTTTGATTAACCATTCTTACGTTTGATTTGTTCTGTTTATCATCTGAGGTTATTTCTGGTTAAGGATTTCTTAAAGCTGCGGTTCACTGAAAACCCATTTTTTAATGATTATTTCTGATGAATCAGTCACTCATGAAGGCCGAACTTAAAAATAGTCTCCTACACCGATCTCCTGCATTAGCTTCTGATAGAAAGATAGAAAGGGTGCCTGCATATTGTACCTTTCTCATTATAACTTTGGTGGTGGTGACTTGGTGCAAGATGTGTCTTAGCTTTAAGAGGGCTGGCAAGATAAAGGTATGGTGAATGAGTAAATCAAATCAAATCAACTTTATTTATAAAGCACTTTCACATGCCCAAAACGGACAAACAAAGCGCTTGTAGTAGAGTAAAGAAATTGAGACCTTTCGCAACAAAAATGCTACGAGAAACTTTGCAATCGACACATTTTGTTTACAACTATGTGTTTTTAAATCTCTATTTCATTAAAACAACTCATTGTTGCTTTCCTATTGCATGTCTGTGATGTTAAGAAACTATGTTTATGAGATTGAATGTATCACCATAACCATAAACTGAAAACCCATCTTTTCTTCAGCTTCTGTCACATTGCATACGTTTACAGCGCTTGTGAGCATGTAACACTTCAAAGAGCTTTGCACTTCTCTGAAATGAAACAGACTGTGGTCCGTTTGGTCTTTTCAGCAAAGAGAGGTAGTAGGAAAAAAAAAGATCCCGGCACTTCAGACATTCACTGTGCCAGAGGGATTTCTGAGGACTACTCTGACACAAAACATCACACACTGCTATCAAATTTCACTCAGACTCCACTTTGTTTTCTCTACTTTAATGCATCATTGATCTTATTTTCTCTCATTTTAATTAGTCACGGCTCGATTGTCTTCTGTTATGAATCTGTTCTGCTACGTTTTAAGTGTTCATTGTCTCTTTCAATTTGCAACTTTTCTCTTCATTCTTTTCCCTTTCTTTTATGTTGCTATTTTACCACACAGACAGACAGTTAAATGTTCTGAGAAAATGTTTTACAACCATCGTCATCTTGTCACATGGGTTGAAAATGTCAAAATCTTATCTAGAATGCTCCGATGCACAACAGGATCCTTCTGAAAGTGTTGCAGTATCACATCGGGGCCATAAGAAATGTAGTTACTGTGAAAGATGAGGGAGGAATGGAACACAAGGGCTTTTAGTTTAAGCGCCGACTCCTCTGATTAAGCATTAAGGCAATGGCATTTTTGTTTCTGGACTCCTGCCAGTAAGTATGTTTGTGCATCATCCTGGCTCCAAAACAAAACAGTTTTAAGGCTTAACAGTTTTTTTGTTTCTATTGATTGGTTCCTCAGTCCATCCATCCAAACAGCTCTTTCTCCAGTGACACTATCCAGTTCTCCTTTTGTATTCCCAGGTTGGAGAGTATTTATAATCTCTTTAGCAAGTTTTTGATCCGGCCAATGATCTCCACCCCTAAGCAAATTTCCTAAAGCCTCCCGCTGAAAAACAACCAGAAAGATTTCCAACAAAATGCCTAAACCACCTCAGCTGACTCCTTTCAATGAGGAGAGCTCACCTCAGGTGACAAAGCTCCTCACCTCCTTGAGTCCATGTGAGACTGACACTGTTGGTGTTGTTGTCAAATTTTATTGATTGCAATGTTTTTGTTTTACTTACGTAAATCATTTGGGCTGGTCTTTTATGTTTATGTTTATGTTTATTTATTTGGCAGACGCTTTTTATCCAAAGCGACTTACAATTTATAACCTATAGGGCATGTTGTGATCTGTGGGGGAATCCAGAGTACCCGGAGGAAACCCACGCATGCATGGGGAGAACACACAACTCCACGCAGAAAGGCTGCAGCCGAGTTTCGAACCTGCGACCTTCATGCTGCGAGGCAACAGTGCTAACAACTGTGCCACCATGCAGCCCATGCTTATTTTAAAGTGGTATATAAATGAATGATGATATGATATGATATGATATGATATGATATGATATATATGTGATGGTATGGTGTGGTGTGGTATGATATGATATGGTACGATATGGTATGGTATGATATATGGGCTGCATGACTTAATTTTTTTTAAGTCGACAGTCAAGTAATGAAAATCGAGTCGACTTTGACTAGTCGTTGATGACGTCATACACCTGCTGTTTTTTCCAAGGACTGCATCTCGTCGGTCATTATCATGTGACAGCGACTAGTCGATGACAGGCATAAAAAGTCACTACAGAGCAGTGAAGTCGACTAGTCGACTAGTTCATACAACCCCTATGGTATGGTATGGTAAGGTGTGGTGTGGGGTGGTGTGGTGCGATACGATATGGTATGGTATGGTATGGTATGGTATGGTATGGTATGGTACGATATGGTATGGTATGGTATGGTATGGTATGGTATGGTATGGTATGGTATGGTATGGTATGGTACGATATGGTATGGTATGGTGTGGTAGGGTGTGGAGTGCGGTGGTGTGGTGTGGTGTGATACGATATGGTATGGTATGATATGGTATGGGCTGCATGACTTAATTTTTTTAAAAGTCAACAGTCAAGTAATGAAAATCGAGTTGACTTTGATTAGTCGTTGATGACGTCATACACCTGCCGTCAGAGGTGGAAAGTAACGAATTACAATTACTCACGTTACTGTAATTGAGTAGCTTTTTTGTAAATTTATACTTTTTAAGTCGTTTTTAAAATCTGTACTTTTACTTTTACTTGAGTAAGTTTTTAAAAAAGAATTGTAATTCGCTACATTTTAAATCATATCCGTTACTGAGTAAAAATAAATTGTAGGCTTAATAAATTAAAAATATTACGTGTGAACTTGGAGAGATGGCGCTTGCGCACGGTCACGCTGCGAGCTGCTCGTCCTCTTTACGCACTGATGCCTTGCATTTTATCGGTTTTTATTGGCGTTTTATTGGCTTTTATGCACTTTTCTTGTCGCTGATCCCTTTTTTGAATGGTGTGGATCCTCTGCTGACATATGATCGAGCTGCGCTGCTGAGGCTTCGTCCTTCCGTTGATGTAGCCGGCAGCGCGCGCTGGGAACCGGGCTGTGCGAGCTATGAACCTCACGGAAGATGCTGCTGGTTGAACTGCCCGCGTGCTCTCTCCACCCAAGCCGTGATGTGTCGGCCCTCTGTCCGCCCCAGCTCGAGAAGGAAGCATCGGAGAAGACGAGGAAAGAGAGGTAGCCGGCGCGTGAGACGTCGGCCTGGATCCCTGAACAAGCGGCTGGCCCGATCCGGCCCAGCTTCTGACCCGGTGGTTCCGAGATGTCTCCTGGATTACTCTGCGCCCTGCCCAGGGATTTCGGCCGGCTCTGATGGTGTATCGGCACCGCGCCACGGCCGATCGGCTCGAAGATCACGCCGGACTGGGGTTTGCTGGGAGAATCTGCGCTCGGTTACGGGCACAGAGTTAGAGGGGACTGGGTCCGTGCGCGATCTCTGTGCTGCAGCCCCGCTGCAGACCCGGTTTGGTTTGGTCAATGCCAGGTCTGTGCTGAACAAAACTTTTATTCTTCGTGACTTTTTTATTCAGCATGACTTGGGTTTTCTCTGCATCTGTGAGTCCTGGATCCCGTTTGGTGACACAAGTTCCCTACTCGAGCTCATACCACCTGGCTGCTCGTGTTTTAATATCCCCAGGTCACGGGGCAGAGGTGGAGGGCTGGTTGTTGTTTTTAAATCCAGCTTTCCTTGTAAACAGCTTACACCCACCATGTCATTTTCTTCCATTGAACTGTGCTTATTTGAACTGTGCATCTCCCCCCGCCTGCTCGTTGTGCTGATTTATCGGCCTCCAAAGACTGACTCTAACTTCCTTAATGATTTCTGTGATCTTGTGGCAGACTGCATCCTAAAATATGATTATGTCCTATTTTTTGGTGATTTTAACATCCATATCTGCTGTCCTGACAATGTGCTTGCTAAAGGTTTTTTTTAATTTGCTTGAGTCATTCAATCTAACTCAATGGGTATCATCCCCAACTCATGCCAGGGGTCACACCCTGCACCTGGTTATCTCTTATGGTCTACCCATCATGAACCTTGTGACTTTGCCTCCTGTGTTCTCTGACCACTCTCCAATACTCTGTGATGTTACGTTGCCATGTCCTGTCCCTGTGTGTGAAGCTCCAGCTACTAGGTTCAGAGCCCTGGATGCAGAAACAATTTCAAAGTTTGTGGACTGTATGTCTGTAAGGTTAGAGACCTTTAACCCAGATCCATCTAACGTTGATCACTATTCACAACACTTTGATGTGCTTTGTAATCAGGTCCTGGACGTGGTTGCCCCTCTCAAGCTTTGCAAGTCTCGGCCTAGGAGGGAGCCTTGGCTCTCTGATGTCACACGGGCTTGTAGGCGGGCGTGTAGATCCTCTGAGAGAAAGTGGAAAAAGGATGGCCTACAGGTCTCGCGTGAGTTGTTCAGAGCATCTCTGGTTGCTTATCAGGATGCAGTGAGGGCCGCCAGAATGGCCTATTTTGCAGACATCATTGAGACAAACTCCAATAATCCTAAGATTCTCTTCAAAACGCTAAACTCAGTTCTGGTGTATCAGGAGCCTAGCTCCATGTCTCCTACAGCTGCTGGAAACTCTGAAGCTTTTCACAAATTCTTTGTAGATAAAGTGTCGGGCATTAGAGCAGTCATTTCTGGTAACTCTGTTGACCCTGTTCCAGTTCCTACATTACCACCCACCCTGAGCTCCCTCAATACTGTTTCATACTCCGAGCTGAGTAAGATTGTTGCAAGGCAGAAGCCATCTGGCTCTCCACTTGATGTTCTGCCGCCTCATCTCTGGAAGGCTGCCTTTCCATGCCTTGGCCCTTCACTTGGTCAGATTATCAATGGGAGCCTCAGCACAGGCGTGGTCCCAGCTGCTTTGAAAGCAGCAGTTATTCGGCCGACCCTGAAGAAACCTGGTGCTGATGTCTCTGTGATCGAAAATTACAGGCCTATCTCTACCCTGCCCTTTACATCTAAACTGCTTGAGAAAGTCGTTTATCAGCAGCTGGTCTCACATTTAGCTGACTCTGATCTGTTTGAGGTTTTCCAATCAGGGTTCAGGTCTGGCCATAGCACAGAGTCAGCTCTACTGAGGGTCCTAAATGACATCTATCTATCACTAGATCAGGGAACATCTGTGCTGCTTCTGTTGTTAGACCTGACAGCAGCCTTCGACACAGTTGACCACACGATTCTACTCGATCGCTTGGAACGATGGGTTGGGATCAAAGGGTCAGCTCTGGACTGGTTTAGATCGTATCTCCAAAACAGGACATTCTGTGTTAAACTGGGTGATGTTTTTTCTTCTTGGGAGGGGCTCCGGTGGGGGGTCCCGCAGGGGTCGATCCTTGGTCCACTTTTGTTTGCCATTTATCTGCTACCTCTGGGGTCAATCTTTCGTAAACATGGCCTATCATTCCATCTGTATGCTGACGATTGCCAGATTTACTCTCCATTGTGTCAGGAGAAAGGTCACTCTATTCAGTCCTTTGTCTCCTGTGTTAATGAGGTGAAGTCTTGGCTAATGTCCAACTATCTACATCTGAATGAGGGAAAGACAGAGCTCATTGTTTTTCACCCCAACAGCAGGAATGTGGATCGTTATGCTGATCTTGGCCCTCTTTCTCCATACTCAAAACCAGTTGTTACCAGTTTGGGGGTGAAACTTGATGTGTTGCAAGCCCGAGCAACCAGTCAAGGCTTAGAAACAGTGGTCAGGGACAAGGGTCACACAAGGGTCAAGAGGACAGGAGTTCAGGACTTGCTGGTGAGGACAGAACTAGGCAAAGGGTCAAAAGACAAGCTGTCTTCTCTAGATCCACCCATGGACACACCCCTGGGCCCGCCCCTAACTCCACCTCTGGCGGGAAAAGAAGGAATGGCATGGAGTGAGGAGAGGTCCAGCTGGACCCAGGAGCTCTCAGGAATGCTGAAAGAAGATCTACAATTAGCTACCAATATGAAGATTTATGACCTGTGCTCTCATTCCAGGAGTGCAGAATGTAACTTTTGTGCCCTCATGTGAATACTGCATGTAGTGAAATGATACTAAATGTCTTATGTAGAGCTAAAAAAGTGTATCTGGTAGATGACCCCTTGACCTAAACTGTCAGGAGAGAATGACTTGTGACTCTTGCATTGTTTAGAGCAGTCTCAGAAATGATATAAAAGGATGCAGCTCAGATCGAGCAGGGTTCTTCTAGAGAGGGCTTCAGGCTTCGTTCTTGGGGAGATTCTGAGAAGACAAGAGCTGGTGTAAACTGACTCTTATTTAATCATTTTGAACTAATTCCTCCGTGGGGGATAGTAGTTGTTTTTTACTTTACCCATTTTTGTATTTTGATTTTGTAATAAACCTTTTTTGAAAAAGAAACATAATCCTGATTCTTTCAGGTTTTCTCTAAAGCTTCACGTTTGGAGCCCTGGCCATAAATTGCACAGAGGTAAGCATGTCGAAGATCGGTCTCTGAATTATCAGGACTTACTTTACAGTTTATAACAGAATAATATAAAGAAACCTTAAGATAAGGGAAGTTTTAATTTCCCCCTCCTTGCGGGTAACGAGTTGTCTTAAGGGCGATAAAAGCAAAATATTCGAGGTTATTTTGGCTCTGATTGCAGGTTGAAAAAGTCTCTAATCAGCTGGAAGGTTGGATTAATAAATAAATTGATAAACTTATGATAGCCTGATCAACTAGCATAAATCATTTTATAGTTACCAACCTCCCACATAAGCTGTTAGAGGCGCAATTAATTCCGGGTAGCCCAAACAATTGCTGAGAGGCTTGGCTTGCCTCCAGACTTCTCTCTAGTATCTTAACCAAAAGGTAACGAGTTTAAAAGAAGTGTAGCACTCTGGGGCTGGCTATTCGTGCAAGTCATTTCACCTTTAAAATAAAAGACAAGATTCTAATTAGATAGTCCAAACCCGGATCTAGTACGATTATACTCGTCGATACACCCCCGAACCCTGATGGATGCACCGTCTCATAAGTTCTAACGGAACTGGGTTTTAAAGGAACCGGTAAATGGGACGGGCACGCGACATGGCGCCTGCAACGTGAGGCTAATCGGCGAAGGTTTAAATATTAGATACCGGACTATTCGACGTAGAACTATGTCTTTTAGGCTGATAAAAGCTTACGCACAATGGACCTGATAAGCTTATAACCTTGGAGCGAAAACCGCACCAATTTCTCGAAAAGGAAAGAAATTTGGGAGAACGGACGATTAACTCAAAGAGGTATAAAGAAATCACGGCTTTCCGACGTAAGAAAAGCCAAGGATAAAAGCTAGGCAAAAAATAAAAAGGAATAAAGAGTAAAAATAAAGAATAAGACGTGAAAATGAATAAAAATAAAACAAATAATAAAAAAGAGAAACTTTCAACCAGCCATGGCAGATAGATCTTTAACGGTAAAACCGGAAAATGTTCTCCTTAATGTGAGATTTGTCACCGGAGAAATAGCGACATTTCAAGGTGAACCACAAAGCGTTTTAGCAGTATCCTGTAACCGGAGTTTTCATAACAAGGCCGGAACGGCTCAAGCCGCAGCGGAGCGCTGTCCGAATGCTGAAACTCAAGTAAAGAATAATCATGTATTTCCGTTAGTGGGTGATTTGGTGATTCTAGCAGAACAACAAAATGATCCTGTTTTTAATCAGATAGCGTGGTGTTGTTGGGAAAATCCAGCGAAACTCCCCACGGGCGAGCAGTATGAGATCCTTCTGGGATTACTTGAGCAAATACCAATTGGACCGGAACCTTTAGTTCTCACTCCATTTGGAGTCGGGCAGTACCGATGTGATCAGGGAGCGATGTACTCTGCTATGGCGGAGTTCGTGGTTCAACGGGCTAATAGTAGAACAATTTACTTCTTATCTAGAAGCAAAAATGAGGCAATTCAAATGAGACAGGCGTTATGTAACCGACTGGGGATCACGGAGCTCCAAGCGGAAATGTACCGGAGACGAGCTGCAGTTGAAATGTCGGACTCCTGGGATGAAGCCCAATCGGTTCCGACCGCGCCCCTTTGTATCCAGCGCTCCGCGGGGAATTCCCTGTGAGCCCCGGTTCCGAGAGCGGATTTCCTCCACCCCCACCGAACCCGCCTGACGCGGTTCGGCCGGCGCAGTGGAACCCGTTTCTACATGTACAAACCCCTTCTCAGGTGCCCATGAGAGGAGCGGAGAGACCGCCCACTGAACAGCATGTTGCTGCGTGGGACAAAGACGAGACTCAGAGACGGTCAGGGGCTGAAAGGACTCCAAACCCAATTCCTTTTCCCCCGTTAGAACCGCATAGTCCCGCGGCTCCTCCGAATCATGTTATGATAGGTCAAGAACCGGTGATAATTTTATCAGGCGAGAAAATAGATGCGGAGATCCGAGAAGAAGATGTGTTGATCTTTCTGAAAGATCCACAAAGTTCTGCCAGTACTACGTCCTCATTAAGTTCTCTGAGGAGACTTTTAGGGGCAGAATGCAGAAGTTCTATGATTCCGCTGGTAGATCGTAATTACGAAGCTGGAGAAATTACTACTCTCTTAGACAAGCAATTAGGGAATCTGGAAGGTCGTGTCAGCGCGATTTCCATAATTAACGTAGACCCTCATAATCCCGACATCTCTTTTCACCAAGCTTGGGAGCGGGTGGTGTCAGAAGCCTTGGATTTAGGAGCGCGACGGCTAGTGTTTAAGCTTAATAACAAACCCCAGGTGTGTCGGATAACTGAAGCATATGGTGCAGGTTTAGTGATTTATTCCGAAGCCTCTAGCAGGCTAGGAGACATCCCGGTCGTAATTTTAGTGGATAAGTCAGCCTTGCCGCGAGTAGAGAAGAAAGTCAAACATTGGTTTGAGGCCAGAGACAGAAGCAGCGAGAGTGAGGCTGAATCGGAGGAAGAACAGGGTTCCCAACTGGTGGTGCGTGGCACACCCAAAGGGACGCTCAGGTCAGAATGCGAATCCCATCAAAAATGCAGCACTCGGATCCCTGGAGGCAAAACACCTGAAAAAGTGAGTTGGTTATCCCCAGTTACAGCCCATGAGCAAGGTGAGAACAGAGAAAATGTAGAGCAGCAACCCCAGAGAGCAGAAAAAGGAGATTGCATTAAGCATAACGTAAGTGGTCCCTTTATAATAAAAGACGTAACTGGGAACGTGGTTTTAACTGACACTGGTTTGAGCGTTCACCCTCATCAAGTTATAAAATAACTCTGAAAAATAAAAGTAATTAATTGAAAAAATAAATAAATAAATAAATATTTTTTTTTAATTAATTACTTGATTAAAGGTCATGGCTGGGCCAAAATCTAGTGAAGAAATGACTTGTAAGATCCCAGGTGCTACGGGCCTCATTTTTGCTAACGAAGGGGGATTCTGTTAGAGATTGTAAAGTGGCTATGTTTCCGGGCTTCATAGAATCTGCAAATGCGTATCGTTACGCGCAATGGGGAGGCTTGAAGCCGGGAACATGCGTGATATGCAAATCTCTGTGCACCCTAATTAAATGGTCGGGGCTCCGGGAGCAGAAGCCCACTCACCTGGAGAGAGGAACAGACTTGCATACAGGTGCGGTGGAGCTGTCTGCTCCCATTAAAATATGTTTTTGCGGAACCTGCTTGAGGAATAATCCAGGCATCATCTCCTGGCAGGTCTGTGAATGCACTCACAGAGGTGAAATCAAAGATGGGTGCTGTTTCACAAAGAATGGTGTTTTGACTACCTGCTTACCGACAAGCCAGCCAAGTATGTTTTTTGTAGGAGAGCTGCTCAGGAATCCTAGCCTGGTGAAGCCGGTTAGAGATTTATGGGTGGAAGCTTATCCATTTGTGTTCAAGCTCAAGACCAGAGAAAAAGGACTGGAAGAGCTTCAGGCTCGGTCCAAATTTGAGTCTATTAAGAGCTTGATATTAGGACAACAATTTGGTACGCTGGCTGATGCATGGGAAACAGGTACACAGATTGGGGTAACTCAAGAGTATAAAGACGACAGATGGGGAACTTATCTGTCAGGGACTCTGGACTGGCATACAGGATTGTCTGTTCAGGAGCCCCCAGGGATGCGTAAGCGTGTTACATCATACCTGGTTGAGCTGAAGAGTCTTGGACCAGGGGCGGAGCGTAAGTTCATGCCTTATCAGTTAACTTTGATAGAGGTAATAGACCTGTCGGGTCGCGTTTGCAGCTCGGCTGTTAACATAGTGACCACCCGGAGAGGAGAGGCATATTGGCCTAAGATTTATGGGACTGCTCACACTAGAATGTCTCGTAGAAGGCTGGTCTCCGATCTGACTCTACCTAACTAGAGCAGGGCGCTTTCATTTCCTGCTGATTTTTATGCTTCTGTCTTACAGATGTTATCTACGCAGAAGCATAAGAGGGAAAGCAGCAGAAAACGAAAAGTGGTCAGGTATGCAACTCCGGCGGGAGTTGACCCCAAAGTTAAAAAGAGAAATGTAAATATTCCGAAAGGAAAGGATTGGATAATAAAATGGATTAAATGGGCCTTTTTTATCCTTTTCGAATTTAGCCTCATAGGATTAAGTATAGCGATTGCATATGGGGTACATGTATATCTCCGAACGTATCATGTGTCCTCGGTGACATATAACATAACTCACGGAGGACCACAACAATTAATAGGGAATTGGAATGTATCCAAAATTAAGCTGTTATGGCCCAAAGAAGATTTTAATGAGAATATAACCACCTGCATGATAGCAACACAGATTGGATTCAAGATTTGTAGTGTAACAGGGAACAAAACTGGCTGCCTGCGCTTGCCCTGTGGAGATAATGGATTTGACCGGATCATGGCTACACCCTCCGTGACATCATTTTCTGCAGCAGAGCAGGAGGAGAAGAATGACACGGAGTGTGGTGAGACCGGCCCATGGGCGGAGTATATGGCAGTCTTAATGGATCAGACAGGATCCACAGAGCTTGATCGATCTTGTCAGATAATATTGAGGAAAAAGAAAATCTTAAATCAAACTTCAGGTGAAGTAGAGTTGTGGGTTTACAAATATTGCCTTAGAAATAATTTAGAATGGGGACACAACTTCACCACTTTCAAAGTGATAAAGATAGAAAGATGGTGGCCTCGTAGAATCGAATTTGGGTGTTTTCAGACCAAAGACAGTAGTTTAAGTTCCTGGCAAACAGGAAATATTACGGTATATGGTATTATGGTATAATAATCGGTATGATTTTGGCCTGTAAAAACAACAAGTGGCAGTTGACAGGAAGAAAGCTGTTAGGAGAAAGGAGAAAGGACCTGGTAGATCCAGATAAGATGGGAAGAGAGGTGTCAAGGTAGAGGGAGTATTAGCCCCCCTTCTTGTTGCTCCTGTTTAAGTGCAGGCCTCTCTGCACCGCGTGTCACTTGCTCCTTAACTGTCAGTCTGTAACTTGAAGTGAACCAATGGCTCATCAAACTCACCCTGAATCTGAGCTGATTGACGCTCTGAATCTGGAGGTATGTCAGGATTTTGTAACTATTTTATCCAGTTTGTCTTTAAGATGTTGTAGACATTTCATAACTGGTGTACACTTGTTGTGAGGATTATTGTTGTAAAACTATGCCTGCAGATAGGAATTGTAGTGTGGTTCTTCCTGCAGCTTCTGATGATCTATTTTCTCCTATAATTAAGAAGTGTTTATGCAGTAATGCAGTTACTTATTGCTTCATGGAATGAATTATATATCTCATGTGGAACATATTTTATGTTCCTTCCAGATGGACTCGATTCGGCAGAATATCATAGAGGGATTAATCCCCTCCGCAGGTCCATCAACTGTTTTCTCTCTGAATGGCGTATACTATTTGTGCACCGTGAATCGCGGGAGGGATGGATTGCCTCAGACTAAGACAATCGGGCTCCAGTGTGAACATGCTACGATGAATAAACGCTGCGTGTCTTGCAGGTTTATTCAGTACATCCAGACCAAATGGAAAAGGGATTCAAGCGGGAGACTGATCAGGAAGACGACATACTAATGTTGTCCTCCCCGGGAGTAGATGCCCTGCTTGAGCAGGCCCACGACGAGGAGCTGACAACGGCGCCCTCATCTGACGTGGCTGAAGAGGTTGTATCAGTAATGACGGCAGCTTCGACATGCGTCCCGTGTCCTGATGTGATACGTGAAATCCCTATGGTCTGTCTAAGTAGTGAGCCAGCAGGCATTCCTTCCCCTGTCCGAATTGCACCTGGGAGAGAAATGAGATGGAGGATTAAATCCCAGAAGGGGTGTTACTTTGTTTGTCAAGGCAAGATTATAGATTGCTTTCAGTTTATGAATATTTTGTCTGTAAAGACTGGATGGTTAGGCCCAGAAGTCTGTAACTCTTTTGGAACCGCACCTTTGTTGGATACGAAAAATCATGTTTTGGTTTTCAGCGCCAGCTTCCCACCTCAAATGATGGGATCGCTTCCGCGTGGAGAGGCTCCGGTGATGGATTTATCTTTATTCTTTCTGGGTGAAGATCCCACAGATGGGAGAAAGCAGTTTAAAGGTTATGTAACAACCCGCAAAGGGACCTTGTGCTTACCCGTAGCTGATGATGGCATTATGATGAGAATGAGGGTTGATGTGGAGGCCACAGTTAGGTGTCTGAGTGTTCAGCCGTTCCTGAGTGAGATGGATGCTAGATTTATGAAAGCTTGCATTGCTGCTCTATCTTTTTATGGTCCTTTGCCTCAGTTCGTCCTCATGGGGGATGTTGCAAGCCCGAGCAACCAGTCAAGGCTTAGAAACAGTGGTCAGGGACAAGGGTCACACAAGGGTCAAGAGGACAGGAGTTCAGGACTTGCTGGTGAGGACAGAACTAGGCAAAGGGTCAAAAGACAAGCTGTCTTCTCTAGATCCACCCATGGACACACCCCTGGGCCCGCCCCTAACTCCACCTCTGGCGGGAAAAGAAGGAATGGCATGGAGTGAGGAGAGGTCCAGCTGGACCCAGGAGCTCTCAGGAATGCTGAAAGAAGATCTACAATTAGCTACCAATATGAAGATTTATGACCTGTGCTCTCATTCCAGGAGTGCAGAATGTAACTTTTGTGCCCTCATGTGAATACTGCATGTAGTGAAATGATACTAAATGTCTTATGTAGAGCTAAAAAAGTGTATCTGGTAGATGACCCCTTGACCTAAACTGTCAGGAGAGAATGACTTGTGACTCTTGCATTGTTTAGAGCAGTCTCAGAAATGATATAAAAGGATGCAGCTCAGATCGAGCAGGGTTCTTCTAGAGAGGGCTTCAGGCTTCGTTCTTGGGGAGATTCTGAGAAGACAAGAGCTGGTGTAAACTGACTCTTATTTAATCATTTTGAACTAATTCCTCCGTGGGGGATAGTAGTTGTTTTTTACTTTACCCATTTTTGTATTTTGATTTTGTAATAAACCTTTTTTGAAAAAGAAACATAATCCTGATTCTTTCAGGTTTTCTCTAAAGCTTCACGTTTGGAGCCCTGGCCATAAATTGCACAGAGGTAAGCATGTCGAAGATCGGTCTCTGAATTATCAGGACTTACTTTACAGTTTATAACAGAATAATATAAAGAAACCTTAAGATAAGGGAAGTTTTAATTTCCCCCTCCTTGCGGGTAACGAGTTGTCTTAAGGGCGATAAAAGCAAAATATTCGAGGTTATTTTGGCTCTGATTGCAGGTTGAAAAAGTCTCTAATCAGCTGGAAGGTTGGATTAATAAATAAATTGATAAACTTATGATAGCCTGATCAACTAGCATAAATCATTTTATAGTTACCAACCTCCCACATAAGCTGTTAGAGGCGCAATTAATTCCGGGTAGCCCAAACAATTGCTGAGAGGCTTGGCTTGCCTCCAGACTTCTCTCTAGTATCTTAACCAAAAGGTAACGAGTTTAAAAGAAGTGTAGCACTCTGGGGCTGGCTATTCGTGCAAGTCATTTCACCTTTAAAATAAAAGACAAGATTCTAATTAGATAGTCCAAACCCGGATCTAGTACGATTATACTCGTCGATACACCCCCGAACCCTGATGGATGCACCGTCTCATAAGTTCTAACGGAACTGGGTTTTAAAGGAACCGGTAAATGGGACGGGCACGCGACAGATGTAGGACTTAAATTTGATGCTCACATCAATTATGTGATCCGGTCCAGTTTCTTTCACCTGAGACGCCTTGCTAAAATCAAGCATATGCTGTCGAGAGCCCATCTGGAGCGGGTACTGCATGCCTTTGTAATTTCTCGGCTTGACTACTGCAACTCTCTCTATGCAGGGTTGTGTCAGTCAACACTGCGTCGCCTACAGGTTGTGCAGAACAGCGCTGCCAGGTTCCTGACTGGGACCAGGAAACGGGACCACATCAGTCCAGTTCTGGCCTCCCTGCACTGGCTTCCGATTTCCTATCGCTCACAATTCAAAATACTCGTCTTTGTTTATCATTTCTTCCAGGGTGGTGCTCCCCCCTACCTTGCCACACTCCTGAACAGACATTCCCCATCACGCGCTCTGCGCTCCTCTGACCAAGGCCTGCTCGCTGTCCCTCGGTCTAGGTGTCGTACCCGTGGGGACCGGGCTTTCTCAGTCCTAGCACCGTTACTCTGGAACCAGTTGCCACCCTCAGTCAGGCTGTCCCCTTCTCTGCCAGTCTTTAAGAATCACCTAAAAACACACCTCCTCCGCTTGGCGTTTCCAGAACATGTTTGATTATGGCCCTCTATTATGTTGAATCCATTCCACAGTTTTCATTGGTACACTCAATCCATCCACTCAATCCAATTGTGTTTCACACATTTGTATTTTACCGGAATGTTTCATCTACCTTGTAATTTCCATTTTGTATTTTGTAATTTGTATTTTGTAATTTGAATTTCTTTTATTTTGATTTATTCAGTATAATTACTTACAACTGTACCATGTTCAGCGCTTTGGGCTTCCTGACAGGGTTGCGGAAGGCGCTTTATAAATAAAGCTTTGATTGATTGATTGATTGACGTGTAGCAGCGTCGGAACAGAAAGAGACACCTGCATGAGCGCCACGTCTAAACCGGGGGGGGGGGCTACACGCTTTATGATGAGGACAAACAGCCATTTTTACCGCAGTTTTGCTCAAAAACATCAGTTCAGGCCCTGTGATCCACTCGCTGTTTACCTCCTCTCTCCCTCCTCTCCCGTCGGTAGGAACCCGCACCTTCGCGCACCGGTGTGACGTCATCAGAATTCTGCTCGGTTCGGCAACCAGACTCGGTTCCGTGTTTGAAATGTGTTTCCTTACCGCGCACGGAAGCGGCAAAATTACGTTAAGCGCTCCTAAGAAGCCGATTATCAGCGCTCTGCTCCTAAAACAGAAGACCTGCAGGCCTCTGTGAGTTAATCCTGATACTGTTCAGGTGTAAACATTGTGCTCCATCCCTGTGTTTGAACTCAGAAGATGCTTCTTGATGCCACAGATATGTGATGATTTAGCTTGTTTCTTTTTTTTACTCCAGAATAAGAGATTAAATTATTACCAAAGCAGTTCAGTGTAGTTAAATTAGTCATTCACATGATTCTAACATGCTGCTGCTGCTGTGTGTGTGTGTGTGTGGGTGGGAGGGGGGGGGGGGGGGGGGACTGCATAAGACAGCATGGCTTCATCAAATCCATGCATCCTATATCTTGGCTGAAGTAATAGCTCAGGAAAATAACTTGTATTTAATAAACAATGATGTCTCTGCAGTGTTTATGATAATGTTTTATCTTATATTGGACCTATCTTTGGTCTTGGAGGTGTAACTTATCATGATACAAGCCTTTTAAAACATGTTCAAGTGTTACAAGAGGAGATAAATGCATGAATTTGAAGTTCATGTTTGGAGACCAACCTTCACAGTTTGGAGGCTCACGCTGGTGAGGAGACACCATTAGTTCTAGTAACACCTGGGCTCCCAAGGCCTGTTCTGACAGGATGGACGTTACGGGACCCTTAAGGATTCCAGTTGGATGATTGGAATATTGGGATGAACAAACTGGTTTCAGTGGTGAAGGGTTAAAGGTATTGGCTCGGCGTTAAAATTGTAGAAATGCAAAAAAACTACACTTTATTATCTATATAAACATGTACTGGGTCCAGTTTTTTATTTTATTAAGGACTTTTGTCATAAATCATTACAGAAAATCCAAATCCTCTCCTCCAGACAGTGAAGAACTGTGTTTCGCATACGTCGCTCCAGCACGTAAAACAAGCTAGCTGCTGATGCTAATATTGTGAATCACTGTTATTTGTTTTACTTTCATGCTCCGAATTATTACGTAAAATTACGTTTACAGCTGCAGAAAAAGGTCTGAGCCATGTGTCTGTGTCCTACACGCATTTTTAAATAACAGGTCTGATCTAAAATAATAACTTACATCTATAAATCCATCTAGAACCGCACCGCTACTTCTGGACTCCAGACGAGTCCCGTTAGCATGACTGCAGCAAAACTAACCGTGTTCGCTCCGGTAAGGAAAGAACAAGTCCTTTGGGAAAGCTACGATGCACGCACGCACTCACGCACACACACACACACACACACACACACACGCACACACACACACACAGATATAATCTAAAAGATGATCTCTATATTTCAACATTAGAACCTCCATAACATCCTGGATTAGTGCAAACAACGAGTTGAGCTAAGGAGTTACTCCAGCATCAGGAAGATTTATTCTGGTAAATTGTTGGTTAAATATTTTCCAGAGTTATATCAATAAATACACACAGCAGTAAAACTGTAGATTACTGAACTATATTGGGACACATGATGGAGCTAAAACCAGCTGAAAACTTGTCAGCTTAGAGCTTCCAGTGGAGCACAGAAATGAAATATTTAAGAAAAGTAAACAAACTGTACCGATTTTGGTTCTGAAGATGAACAGAATCCTCCTCTATGTCCAAATCAGGTCACAGGTCTTCTGAGTCAAACGGTCTAAAACATGTCTGCACCTCTGGTAGTGATATCCAGCTGGCGGGGTCGAAGTTCGGTTGAACTTCTCCAGTAATCTAACATCAATTCTCGTCGCCGTATCCCAGAGAAAAAACAAATCTGATGGACTAGTAGAGGCTTCAGAAGCTACATCTGATTGATGACACATTGTTCTCTGCTATAACGCTAACGCAGAAACAGCGGAGCCAGGCATTGTTTACTACAGCTGTTTCAGCAGAGCTCCATGTGAAACGTCACCAGCTGCCCAGGGCTTAGACCGGAAGTTAGTTTCTGTTTTTCCTGCGTCAGTCACAAACTTCAGATTTTCTTACAATTCCAGCCGTCAAAATCCAAAAACCTTTTTCATCTGAGATTTTAATACACATTTACACATGCTGTTCAAACAAATTTTGCCTCTGGCCGATATCTTTAAATGAGTGAGTGAACCCACTACCAAAGATGAACTCTGCTAACTTTAAAAATCAGCTGCTCTAAATAAGCATTCAAGGAAAAGTCACGGGCTTGTGACTATAACCTAATTTATGTTTGTTCATTTAATTAAAAAAACGGCCACTTTGACATTCATACCCCATTGTCTTTTTTTAACTATTCAGAAGAGCCCGTCCTTGCACAGTCAAAAAAGTAACTAAGTAACTTTTACTCTGACTACATTTGAAATAAGCTACTTTTTACTTTTACTTGAGTACATTTTGAGGCAGGTAATTTTACTTGTAATTGAGTAAAATTTCATGAAAGTAATTATACTTGTACTTAAGTACAACATTTTAGTACTCTTTCCACCTCTGCCTGCTGTCGTATCCGAGGACTGCATCTTGTCGGTCATTATCACGTGACAGCGAGTAGTCGATGACGGGCATAAAAAGTCACTACAGAGCAGTGAAGTCGACTAGTCGACTAGTTCATACAACCCCTACTATGGTATGGTATGGTATGGTAGGGTGTGGTGTGGGGTGGTGTGGTATGATATGGTATGGTGGGGTAAAGCTGAGCTTACAGAGGCATCTCATTTTAGCTGCTTGTAACCAGAATCTTGTTCTTTCTTTAATGATTAAGATCTCATGACCAATTTTGAGGTTTGGCACATAAACGGATCACTAAATCAAGCAGTTCACCTTTTAACTCAACACCTTCTTTACAGAATGTATTGAAGCAACAGCCTCGTAATTGGATAAAAAGACCCGATCTGTCAGTCTTCATCCCACTCCACCTTTCCATCACTCATGATACCACTTTAAAGACTCACTCCCAACCTTGAGAAAGCATCCTCCATTTTTTCTTCCTGGTCGAGAACCATGTCCTCAGATTTAGAGGTTCTGACTCTCATCTCGGCTGCTTCATGCATGGCTGCAAACTGCCTCAGTCAGCGGACCGAAACCTGCCATTTTTTATTATCAGTATTATTCATCAAGGCTTGCTGGAAAGGTTTTTAATCCTCTCACTTTTAGCTGAAGTAACAGTGTCTTCTTGTCACCTGTCTCTCTTCTGCAGCACTATGTTGTAGAGACACAGTGCAACAGAGGGAAACTAACTTATAGAAACAAACCCACAGCCGTGCCTCCCACACTGAAGTACAATGAAGAAAGAGCTAAATAATTAAATAAGTGCCGCTCTGTTACTTGTCCTTTCCCCTTCTATTGTTCTAACACCCCCTGCTTGTACATTTTGCTGTCTGTTTATTTAAACAGATTAATTAGACTCATTGGTATGCGAGGACGCTGCTTCAAGCTGTTTCTCTCTGCAAGGATCAGCAAGGTCATAAATTTGAACTGTAAACACGTTGAGTCTGGAGGGAAACTAATGGGCGGCTAGCAGTTTCTATAGTGAGGTTTTTGACTGATGGATACCAGTGACACTATGTCACTGAATGGACAGCAAATCCATCAGTCAATCCTTATTTTTTAGCTCAACAACTTTCTCAACTTGAAACAACTTATTCTTAGTTAATTGTTTCCGTCTCTTTTTTTTTATTAACGCCCATGATGCACTGCTCCCGGGGTGGATAAATGTTCACTGGGCAGCAAACAATTTGTCATTCTGCTTGAGTAAAAGTCAAAACAAGGTAAATAGTCCTGCAAATGTATGATAGATGAGCTATCTCATCAGTGTGATTGATGCTTCTCCTTACTTTTGCCTCGGTGCTTTGTTTGATACCGTCTGACGGGCCTCTGTTAGCATCAGCTCTCATCAATAAAAACAAACTTCCTTTTTGACTTAGACATCGTAAGTCTGAAACGAGCATAAAACAGCATTTGTGGTGTGCAGTGTGTAATTACAACATCTCGTCGAAGTTTTGGGTCGATACACATTACCAGAGAAAGAGATATAGCTGATAAAGGATGGGGGCAACCTCGGGTCAATGCGCTAGCTGTACCTTCTAGAAATGCATTGATAAATAGAGTTAGTTTGGATCCGGCTGAGGCAGGCATCCTAAAACAGTCATTATTAATAAATTAGAGGTTGCTTTCCCAGGGTAACTCGCTATTACTAAAAGGTTTTCTCCTTAAATTGAAATCAGTAACTACCGACTGGAAAGTCTTTGTGGGTAATGTGTAATCATCACTCAAACTGTCATGGCTCTGGTTGTAATAGTAAAAACAGATGTTTTTTGAGACAAATGTGTGCCTGGAAGGTTCAAGGCCCTCTGCTTGCATACACTGACTACACAACCTCACAGAAACAAGTCAAGGTCTGAAATGTAATTGTAACTCTGCGCTGTGTGACATTTATGAGACACTCAGTTTAAAGTGACGCTAGTAAAGCAGGGGTCTGTAGCAAGACGTCATCAGTAGAGGAAGAGGAGATTTAGAAATTTGAATGGCTAGCTCCTGCCTCTGATCCCCCTGCTTTCTGGAAGCTGAAGCCCAAGCTTCGTACTGTGCACTTGGCAAGTAATGTTTTTTTTTGTTCCTGGTCAAACGGCTGAATCATCTCCTCAGCCTTTATGGAGTTTTGCAGGAGCTACTGAATCGAATTACTTACAAGGAGGACACTAATTAGAATCGAATCTGCAGATTTCAAGCAGGGAAACATCTAAAACTAGCATGAATCTGGCACTCGCGTTGGTAGCACATCACTGGTAGCACCACTGATCCAAAGTCTGATGTAGCATAAGGTAAAAAGCTACACTAATCACTTGGCTCCAACACAATAAAGATAAATCCCATGTTATTCCTCTCTTTCCATAGTTGGCTTGACGTTTACAGACTGACATGGGTAGCCTAAGTTATGGCCATCTACGTCTGGGTCATGGGTCCCTTACTGCCAAAAAAATGAATGGAAGTCTACGAGCAGAAGTTCTTTTCTGGTAAATAGTCTGCATTTGACCACCAGTCCCTCCAACTACCACAGTAGGCAATGTGAGTTAAGAGTCTTGCACAAGGACACAAGGACAGAGACACGGTGAGTGGGGCTCAAACTTGCAACCTTCCAATTACGGGGAGGACACTTAATCCCTCCACCACTGTCACCCATTTGATCCCATTAGATATGTGCCATGAAGACCTGGTCTGTGTAACCGATGTTCCCCTGTCTTCTTCATGAGCACGTCTCCATCCAGCTGCTGCGTTCACAGAAACGGGGATTCGTGTTGCAAACCCCGCAATGAATCTGCGTGTTTCCAGTACAGACTTGATCATGTTTGTCGAATGATTTGTGCAATAATCAGATTTTTATTTTACTTCCACAAAATGCAATTTCTGGATTAGATATTACAGAAACGGGGACAACTTGCCATCATGTTTGAATGATAAATGATAAATGACCCGCACTTGTATGGCGCCTCTCAGAGTAAGGACTCCAAAGCGCTTTACACTACAGTGTATCATTCATCCATTCACACACACATTCACACACTGATGGTGATGAGCTACAATGTAGCCACAGCTGCCCGGTCCCTCCGGCCACCACCAGCAGGCAAGGTGGGTTTAGTGTCTTGCCCAAGGACACAACAGCAGAATTCTCTGTCCAGAGCCGGGATCGAACCTGCAACCTTCCGATTACAGGACAACCCACTTAATCTGTTGAGCTACTGCTGCCCCAACGCTCGTTGATTAGGCCGTCATTTAAGTCAGGTAGTCCAAATAATGAAGGTGAGGCTCGCTAGCTGTTGCACACATGCTCAGTGGACATTGTATTTACTCCAACAATCCGAATGGCTGTGTACGTGCACGTCAATCTGAATGGTGATCGGACAAAACCACCTCTCTCAATCGGATTGAAATTTCCTTCCGATCTGGCCGAATCGGATCAAAATATTCCGACTGACTTGTTTACGTGCAGAATTTTTGATCTGATTGGGCGTTCAATTCGATTAATTGTGCGCATATAAATGTGACTACTGACTGACAACTCCCTTTTGTGGGTATTGAACTTTATTGGTCAACGCTCTAGGTTCTTGTAAATGATTCATTTACTTCTGAAAGCCACGGATTTAACAGGAAAGGAAAGTCAGATTACCTACTTTATATCAGATCATCTCAACTTTAATGACTGATTTTACAGAAAGCCAAACTACAGCTTTATAAATAAATGTTATCCTAGATTTGAAGTAGGTCAAAACATCAACTGATTTGAAGGTCATTAATATTTAATCATGAGTTAAATACTCAAACTGCTCTGTGATGGAAGCTGGTTTTAGAAAAAAATATTCAATTAATGACGCCTTTAAAGCCTTTGGACTTAAAACTGGTAAATTCTTTTTATACTTTCCATGAGTTATGCACTAAATCCAGTAAATATTTGTTATTATTTCTACAACCGTGTGAAAAAATAGAACTTAGCCGGAGGCGTCGACATCTTGTCGCTCAGCATTCAAACAGCTCATGATTCATCCCAGCTTTGTTTTTTTCGCTGTCCTTATTTCGAGTGAGACATTAGCTGATGTACTATGAATGTTTTGTTGCTTACTGACTAAAGACGTGTGTGTGTGTGTGTGTTATGAGGCTTATGGTGCCCACAAACATCAGGTGCTTTACGCTCCTCTGGTGGCAGACAGGAAGGGAGCCTGTTGTCACATTTTTTCATCATTACCTTCCCTGCCCTCCTTCATCTCGCTCCCTTGGAAGTTAAAAAAGTAATCAAAGGCCCAGCATCCGACAGCTCTTTGCCACTTCTCTGTAAAATTTTCCTTTTCCTCCCCAGAATTTATTGCAAACACCGGTGCCTTTTCTACAAAAGCTCCTCAATTTCAGAGGTGCAGAAATTCTCTGCTGCTTGTCTCAGTGGAGGTGTGCTCTGTTTCTTTTGACATTTCTGCTAAATGGAGGATGCTCTGCCACTCATTTAACAGCATCATGACTTTTTCCTCCGTTGGGAACCCAGATGCCTTTTATCCCCTCGTAGCTGCTCGATAATTTGCTCTCCTTGCCGCTTCATCCTGCCCATAGTGCTGCAGCGTAAACACCAACATGCTGCAGAACAGACTACAGAAATGAGAGTCCAGCAGCGCGTTGGCTGGAGCGTTGGGCTAAATCCTGGATCGGGGGGAAGTTCAGGCTCCATGATGAGAGGGTCTTGGCTGGGTGGTTGGAGAATGTCAGACATTAGCTCGTTGGCAAATCATTCACCGGATTATGAGTGAATGATGAATAGAGTAATCCACAGGGTGTTAATTGGATGTAATCCTCTGTTTCCTTGGCCAGTTTTTTTTACTGTGTGTGTGGGCGTGGCTTTCTCAGTTATTTTTGTCACCAAAACTCACCACAGCAGATGTTTTCAACTTTTTGCATCATCTCTGTTTTTCTTTTATCCTCCATCCTCTTCAGGATGATGAACCAATGGCTGGAGGAGCTGGGGGACGAGACCACACCCACATTTGGCGGTTTCTCAGCCAACGCCACAAGAAGTTACCATGGAAACCAGAGGTAACACAAATCTGACACCTTCTCTTTTAATTCTTTTTACTTTTTTTGAAGTTCCTTTAATTAGCATCTCCCTTTAAAATCTTGACACCTTCTTTTTGAGCACAGCTAATAAATGCATTTTTCTCTGTTGCTTTGTCATTAAAACCCTGAAAAATATAAGAAGGTCGGATAAACGCGTCTGATACATTATTTTTCAAGCTATTTTATTAATGGGGCTATATTACATCAAATATTTCAGTCCTCCTTTGCAGAACTGATGAAAATTTGAGATCTTGACATGTTTGATAATAAAAGAAAGAAACATTCCTACAAGTTTTACAGTGGTTGTATCAGAATGACACCATTTATTGAGTCTTTGCAAAGCATCTCACTGAATATTTTAAGCTGATATGATTCATGCATATTTTTCTGCTCACTCGGCATCATCATCTACACACCTGCTTCTTTTGTTGCAGCAGGTGTGCAGCTGCAGAACAGCTATAGAGGAACAGAGCAGTGGATCAGTGATAAAGAAATTAAATAACGGTCACATGTTCAGCAGAGGCCAGTCAAAGTGTATGCATGTCTAAATCTGAACTGTAGATCTAACTTTATTAATTTTATTGCTTCTAAATTTACTTAAAGACAGGCTTATATAATTAGACATGACAAATATCCCTGCTGCCTTCTCTATTCGTGGCATTTTGTCACTTTTGAAACATTTGCTGTAATCTTATTTCACCAGGTATCTTTACAGGGTGTCAGATCCCATCATGGGCTTGATAATCTCACTAGACCAGTGGCTTTATTTCAGCAGATTCTCTCTAGTGAGCTTTTCTCAACATGCCTCTGCCATCACCTCATTATTGTGCAAAGCAAAAATATGAAACCATCCCTAGTTTTATTGGTAAAGAACATTCAAAAGCAATGCTAATCATTTTCCACTTTGGCACACAGTTACACCACTAAACATTGCAAAGTTTGTGATGTTCTTTGTTTTGGGGCAGTGGTGTGTTTATGATTTTTAAAGACAAAAGAGTACCCATGAATTGATTTCCATAAGGCCCTTCATCTGAATGTTCATGACGCATTTGCAATGATTTAAATTGAAGCCATTAACAAAATGAGAAGTCACATTGATGCGAAACAGCCAGCTAGGATGAAAGCCAAGCAGCTTTCTGACTAGAGCATGTTGACTGTGGTAATTGCATTCAGGGCTGAATCACAGCAAGCCACTTTATCATAAGACCCTTTTGTCATCCTTGTTTCCCCTTGCCTTTATGTTTTATCATCTCATTTGTGACATTTCTTTAAACCACTGGATGTATTTGGTTGTGCAGGATTCCATTGACCAAACATGTTTTCTTATTTATGGTGTGGATTGGAAAAGGAAAACAGCCTTTGAGGGGGAATAAATATTGTATCGTCCGTGCTCATTACATTATGCGTCAGGCATGACAGGCATCAACGCTGCTTATTTATTTTTTTATTATTTATTTTAGAGAAGCAAAGACTGTGTTCCTCTGATGGATTTCCAGGCTACAACAATAGGAAATAGACAAATGTGACACCTACTTCGAAGTCTAATGTCAGATGTATCAGGATTCAATGAAAAAAGACTCTTTCCAGGTATTAAATTAGTAAAATGCAGCCTAAATGCACATGTCATATTGTAATAAACCACCATAAACCCAGATCAAAGTGCAGGAATAATGTATAGGATGCAACTAAATCCATGTGAATAAAGATGAATGTCAGCCAGAGCGACAACTTTAAGCAGAAGGTCTGGAGCATACAAGTGCGTGTTAACACACTACAAAGAAGAGAAAACACAAAGAATAAATATGTGTTGCTTCCCATACAACTGGGAAGGGTTTTTTAAAAGTTTTACCAAGAGTCTATCGTGACACATCGGGAAAACGATCACAAAGAGCGACATTTCAAATTTTGGGGGGAAAAAATTGTCTTTTGGTCAAACATGTTACATACGAGTGGAGATGTTTGACTAAAATTCACAGTAAATGTAAAGCAAAAACCAAACGCAGCAGCAAATCAACTAAAACTCTTCATGGCAGTTGTTGAGCACAGAGGTGGTGCGCTGATGGTTTGGGCTGAATTTCCATTATTTGGCCGCTCTATAGAGTCCTCAGGTCATTCACCAACTTCTTTGTGAACAAACATATTCTAATACAGTCAACGAATCACACCACAGCAAATTCACAACAGATCACCTGAGAAATAAATAAATAAAAAATCACAGTTGATAAATCTTTGGTGCGAGGAAGCAAAGGTCTGAAGGCACCGTTTGAATTTTTATCTGAAAACGAAACACTGGTCAAGTGTTTCATAGAGATGATTATTATTTAAAGATGGTGTGTCAAGCTCCAGACTTTTAAAGCCACTGTGATCCACGTTCTAGATGTTTCTCTGCTGCAGCACCTCGGTCTGAATAAGTGGAGGACTAACAGACTTCTGCAGAACACACACACACACACACACACACACACGCACGCACGCACGCACGCACGCACGCACACACACACACACACAACTTATAATTTTCTGGTTTTGACAAAGTAAATGTCACTCTAGCCCAGGTGTGTCCAAAGTTTTCAAAACATGAGCCAGAATTGTAAAGTTATTAGTCCTTGCTAGCTACAAGAATTTTTTTAATTTATTTAAAGGAGCAATATGTAAGAATTCTACAATGAAATAATCACAACAGTCTCATCTCTCATCATATTGGAAGGAAGGTAATATTGAAACAGATTTTACTCCCAGCCGGATGAAGGGTTGTCCGTTTTTCTGTTTTCAAAAAAACAAACCAGGAACTTAGTTACTGTGTACAATTATTGAGCTGGCTGTATGTAAAAATACACCACTAGCTACTTTTGTATGTATGTGTGAAGTGAATAATGAGTCAATCGCACCGTTTTACTCCCTTTAAAGTCGTTCAGAGCTGTAAATGATAAATGGCCTGCATTTGCTTCCCAACACAGTCATTCACTCATTCACACACACACATTCACATGCTGGTGGGTATGAGCTACAATGTAGCCACAGCTGCCCTGGGGCGCACTGACAGAGACGAGGCCTGTCGAACACTGGCACCACTAGGGATGGGTACCGTATTCGGTACTTTTTAAGGTACCGACCGAATTCCATAGGACCGACCGAGCACCGATTCACGTCATTTCAAACGGTGCCTCGTTTCGGTACCCGTCCATCATAACGAGAACTTGCCAAGACAGCTGCGCATGCGCAAGAGCGTTTTGTCGTCGCTCGCTGTGAACCAGTTGTAAACAGAGCAGCATGGTAGAGAGAACGCACGCTAAAGCTTGGGTCCACTTCACTAAATGTGATGGGTAACTGGGTGATGATGAAACCAGCGACAACTATCTAAGTGAGACATCCTCATCTTAATCTGCTCCGGTAGGTAAATATAATTAGCTTGATATGTTAGCTTCCGTTTCGCTAATGGTGCGTTCGCTTTCTCCTCGGAACTCCGAATTTCCGACTAGAACAACATGAACGCGCTCTAAAGTTTGGCTTCACTTTACTAAATGTGACGGGTGAAGACGAAACCAGTGACGATCTAAGTGTGAGGCATCATCGTTTTAATCTGCTCCAGCAGCTAAATAAACTGTTTAAGATATCGTTAGCTTGATATGTTAGCTTCCATTGCTACCATTGTTATCAGCTAATGGTGCGTTCGCTTTCTCCTCGGAAATTCTAACTTCCCAGTAGGAAAAATCAAATGAAAAAAGATGGCAAAAGGAATGAAGATACACAGTAAATTTAGTTCACAGTAAAGATGTTTGCTTCAGTTTAATTATCAGCTTATAAAACTACAAGGGCAATGTTAAAAAACAAACAGTTGTATGTTATTTATCGTGATATTTATCAGATATTGTTATATATTGAGAAAAATATATATTTAATTATAAATGAGAATTAAAATAATAAACACTCAAAAGTATCGAAAATTGGTACCGTTAAGTACCGGTATCGATTCGTAGGTACCGGGAATTAGTACCGGATCGATTCAAATGTCAAAGGTACCCATCCCTAGGCACCACCAGTCCCTCCAACCAACACCAGCAGGCAAGGTGGGTTAGTGTCTTGCCCAAGGACACAAAAGCAGCATTCTCTGGTGGGAGCCGGGATCGGACCTGCAACCCGCTCTACCTCCTGAGCTACTGCTTTCCACTAAGCAAATGACAGCAAGCTAAAAGCAACCCTACTGTAAAGCACCCAATGGTGCTAACACCAGATATGACTACGTATATATCTACTTATCAGTGTGTTGTGTGTGACTTATCTTCGCTTGTCATCTAGAATCTTCTGGCGCTGATCCGTAACTGGCAACAGCCATGAAACTCACAAAACAGCAGTGAGAAAGTAACTTTATTCTTAGATAAATGGACTGCAGTAACCAGTAGCTCAGGAGGTAGAGCAGGTTGACTCATGATCGGAGGGTCATGGGTTCGATTCCAGCTCCCGCCAGGTGTATTCTGCTGTTGTGTCCTTGGGCAAGACACTTCACCCAACTTGTCTGTGTTTGTGGTGGTCAGAGGGGCCGTCAGCGCCGAATGGGAGCCTCGCCTCTGTCAGACCGCTCCAGGGCGGCTGTGGTTTACATAGTAGCTTACCATCACAGTCAGTATGTGAACGTGAGAGTGTGTGAAAGCGTCTTTGAGTGTCCTAAAAAGCACTATATACGTTTGATGTTTTATTATTATTATTATCGTTATTATTATTAATAAATATGACCACAGGATGCCATTCTTACATATTGCACCTTGAAAATGGCAAATAATATTTCATGATTTTTCTTGTACTTCTTAAAATAGGTCCAAAAATAGGAGTAAAAATCAGAGCTGGAAAATGTCTGAAAGTACAAATTTACATGAAAACCTGCTGGAGAGAAAAATTAATTGTAAGGACAAGTGGGGGCTGCACAAAATTGCTCCAAGGACTGGAAATGACATCAGGGCTTGTCATAAAACCGGCCTTTGCGGTGGGATTTACAGTGAAGATGACGGAGGCAGCATAAGGTGGAGGTAGCAACAGTTTATTCCAGCACATGCCAAAAACCCATCCCTCTCATCTATTTCTGCAGCCTTAAATAGTTTCAGCTGTCACCTGGACTAAACCATCTTCCACCCACAGGGGAGTTTGACCACTACCTCTTCAATCGATTATACCACCTATTCAACCATTTTAAATACAAAACATTTTTCTTGCTATTTTCATTAAGATTTTTAAAACATAGCACCTTTACATTTTACAACAACAACAAACAACATGCAAAACACACCACGCCCTTCTCCTATGGCCTCTCCCGGAACCTTAAGAGTGTCTGGACCTTGAGAGCAACATTTGCCCAAACACCCTGTAGAAGACAAAGAAACAGGTGAGAAACACTTTAGCAACCTCTTTGCACACACTCCCAAATTTCTAATTTACACTGCCTTTGCTTGAAGCTGAAAATCAGTAGACCTTTTCTCCATTAACAATCCTCTGTCCTCACAGGCAATCACCACAATTCTCCACGAGGAGCACCTGTGCAGGACCTGGAACAAAGGCTACATCCTAATTATTAAAATGCTAAAGCCTCAATGAAAAACTTCTTGATGTGCAAGTTCATGCTTAAAATGCAGTGCTAAATAAAGTGCTGAAGTGCCTTCACCAAAGTGCAAGTATTTATTTAAAGTGCTGTACAAACAATAGAAAACCCCGGTAATGAAGATCCCTTCACTTCACTTAGGACATGCCTGCTGTAGCTTAATTGTTCATTTTTAATAGTAGACCTGGCAAGAATTTAGTTATGCTAAACCTTAAAACTGACAGAATACTTCATAGTCGTCTTTATACTTTTAAAGCAACATTACTTTATATTTATGTGAAAAAATTGAACACCGAGCATCCATTTAATACCTTTAAAATCACCTTTTGTCTCATATTTCTAGCATGCTAAGCTTTAATAACTTTTCCTTTGATTTTGCTTGCGATCTGTCCTAATCACTGACATCAACTTTTTTCATTTGATGAACAGCCAGAAAAAAGAGAGGACTAAGGCCTAGTCCACACGTAGCCGGGGTTTTTTAAAAACGAGTATCCTCCCCTCCAAAAACTTGCATCCACACCACCTCGTTTAAATAAAAACTCTGTCCACACGTACCCGGATAAATACGTTGTTAAGGACATGCCAGACCTGTAGGCGGCAGTACTTCCCCCGTTCTTAACCTCGGCCTTCGTCTGTGGTCTTCCGCAAGGAGCAGTAATTCCGCTTGCAAAACCAAACAAGCAAAAAGCGCTTGGACAATTGATAAAGCGAGCGCAGCTCTGAGGGCGTCCATGCTGTCGGCTAGTGTAAACACAGGTCGCACACGTGATGTCAGCATTTTTATGACGCTGAAAGTGACGTTACGGACCTTAAAACTCCAGTTTTGTCCGTCCACACGCAGACACCCAAAACGGAGAAAACGCAGATCTTCACTTTGGCTGGAGTTTTTAAAAAGATCCGTTTTCGTGTGAAAAAACTCCGTTTTCGTGTGGATGACAGGCCAAAACGTAGAAAAATATCTACGTTTTGGCAGATCCCCGGCTACGTGTGGACAGGGCCTGAGGGATCACTCAGCTGGAACTGTCAGAGACCGAGGCAGGCTCAAGTCGGGCAGCTCTGCTTGCCAGCTGTCAAAGACTAACTGGAAGAGTTTACTTGGATGTCAGACCAAGACATTCTCAGACAAACTCACGACCAAAGAAAAATAAATCTATTTATTTTAGACTAACTGACTTTAATTCTGATTCCTGCCTTGTGTTGGTTGCAGCAGGTTGTCTCCAGTAGATAGCGGTGACCTAATGAGCCAGTGAGCTCATCCAGAGGTGACAGAGGATTAGCGCTGACAGGTCGCTGTATGTAGTCTGTCAAGGACACCAGCACGCCACGCACACCAACAAGCGAGGGGGATCAGAGTGCAAGCTGTTGGCTGACTTTTTAAAAAGCGTAACGGTGGCCGTGCTTGAAAGCATCAAAGCTGACATGGATCCAGATAAGAGTTACGAATGTTAAAATGTTTTATTTAGAGCAAAAAGAGGAGAGATGTGTGGAGGATTTATATGAATCATTGTAGGCTGGATTATCAGAGAACTAACTTTTCATAAAAGAGCGAACAGGCTGAGGATGAGCCTTCGTCGACAGGCTTACCAAACAAAATTGTCTGTCCTCTGGCTGTTTCTGAAGATGAAAGATATCGGTGTCTTCCCCGAGGTAGATTTTGGACAGCCTGCTATTTACCACTCAAGAGGGAAGTGAGGAAGTTCCTGTGGCTCAACTCAGACACATGACTCACGCGGGAGCAAGCATCACTGTTGTCTTCCCTCAGAAAAACACATGCAGTGACAAGACCGGAGGAGGAATTACATCTTTTTTTTCCCTTCCTCCCCTTGTTTCTGATCCCCTCCTCATGCCAAGGTAATGTGAGCTGTGAATACCGGAGAGGCGGTTTGATATTTTTGTATCCTCACTCCTCCTTGACTCCGTCTATCCACATGAACAGCTACTTCTCCGACCGGTTTGTCCTCAGAGTTGGACGCATGATTGACGGTTTGTTCTATAGGAGAAGGACTTGTGCTCTTTTTTAATGTTCTGCAGCGGAACATCTCTACTGCAGCAATTTTCAGTCGGCTCATGTTCCACTTTTGGCGTGAAGGATGTGTGCTCGTGGGACAGATGGCAGATTATACAAATCCTCGTTACAGTAGTTGATGAAGCTGGAATTTAGATCCCCTTGTCTTTTAGGTTTATTTTCTACTTTTCTTGTGTGAAATGAGTTCCAATTATCCCTCACCGTATAATAAATTCTGTTTTATACCTCCGAAAAGAACGTTAGCTCCCCTGTCTACCCGCCTGCTTATCTTGCTTCGTTTTATGCCTGAATCAGAGCAGAAAAAGATGAGAAGTGCATAATTTCCCTCTATAAATACAGATATATCCTATGAAATATTAAAGTGTGTTCATTTTCATGTTTTAATACCACAAGTCAGTTAAACTTAGAGAGTTCTGTCTTTGTGTTTCACAAAGACAGGAAATCCTATATGCTGGAAAAGGCAAAGTGCTGTTGTGTTTACACTCCAGAGGCTTTTGCCAGGAACACCTCGTCTCACTTTTCCTATCCAGTGGGGATTAACCGTGTCAGCTGGTGAGATAGCTCGCGTCATCGGTGGGTGCCGGGGGCGGCCATTTGTCTGCGCCTCGGTGCCAGCAGGAACGCAGAACGCTGCACCAGATTTTCAAAGAGGGAGAAAATCCTGCTGGAGAATGAAAAAAATTAAGAAAATAAATGTTTTGCACTTTGGTTGGTGGTGTGACCAGATGGACGAGAGAGACGAGATACTGGAGAGCTGCAGAGACGAAGATGTGTGAAGACGAGCTCACACAAACGGGAAATAGTTTTAGAGTAAAATACAGGTTTTCTTTTAATGTTTCAAACATCATTGATTCTCATCCTCCTCAACACTTTTTATGGACACCTGTTACTTTGCCATCCTTTTTTTTTCCTCTCTAAATTTTTAGTGGAAGGTGTTAAGTTCCTCTCCCTTGTGCCATCTTTCTGCTGTACTCAGAGGTGCTTTTGCTGTAAAAAGGACATATTATATAATTACTAGGCCTACAGGCTGAAAATGGAAAGAAAGACCTGTGTTATTCTTGTTTCAGGAATATTTACAGCATAAGCAGTCAAATAGGACTGTGACTGCAATGAAACGGCCGGTGCAGTCTCCAGAGGCTTCAAAAAGCATGTGGTAAAATATCATCAAGTTACCGTGAATAACTAACCAGTTTCATGTTTGTTCATGGAAAACATTTCTAAATGATCCCAAACTTTTTTAGCACAGAACCATTCCTTATCGTTCTTTAAAATGATTTATATGATTAGCTTTAATGGGAACGCTAAAACCGAAACCGTCTGTTTTAGTGCTGATCAAAAGTTGGAGGCCACATGGCTTTTAAAGGACATATCTGTGCACAAATGTGGATTCATTGTCATTTTCTGACGGGTAGTGACACTGTGAAGATGTTTTGATGGTAAAGGCAAAAAATTGTTCCCTTTTTGAACATGGTTAGGCTTTTAAACCGCATAATCCGGGTCTCTCACAGCAACACCATCTCTGCTGAAAAGACAATGTCAAACATGGGACAATGGAAGGTGGAAGAAACATCACAGCCACATGAGAGATGTTGTCTTTGTGCCACAGTGGAGGGGGCACCATTACAGAATCAGTTGCTTTTTCCTTCAGTGAAATAATGGCGCTTCAGGAGGTGGCATTAAACTCTGGACATGTCCAGATGTTGTAGAGAGCATTCCTCATGAGGGCTCTTGTCTGACTGGCACCCACTGGGTTTTTACAGGACAAAGCTACAGTAGACAAGGGACTTCTTCCAGGAGAAAAAACATCACTCTTGGATCATCCTTCATCTTCCTCTGATCTAAATACAGTTGAGAACCTTTGAAGGTGAACAGCAAGGGAAGTTTACAAAAACGGATAGCAGTTCCAGACAGCAGATGCCCTTCAAGTGGCTGTCTTCACCATTCGGGAGTAATGTTCCCAAACACTTGCATCCAGCACTGTTTCTTCTTGTTGCATGTTGAAGCTCTACTTGGAACCTTCTGAAGATCCAGTCATGGAACATCAGATTTTTGCTCAATTTTAAAGTGGTCTTAAACTTTTGACTGAAATCGTAATAGTCAACATGTCACATTATTATCCATTTCTTTGTTCTCTAGTGACTGAAATCCCTGAAGTTGTTTGAAAAGACACAAAAACTGACAAATGTTTGACATCAATGAGTAACACTTCAACATATCTCATCATAATGAGAAAACTATCTACTGACTGGATAACCCACCCAAACCAGACTATGAGCAGGGAGGAAAGAAGCGATGAAAACCGTACAGAATCGTGACAGGTGACAGCCGAGCTCAGGGACGCTAAAGGCAGAGAGGTGAAGAGCTGACAGCACGTGGCAGCACACGGCCAGAGATGGAGAGATGAATGCAGAAATAGAGGTCACAGGGAAGGCTTGACAACATTAGGGGCAGTGGGAGACGAGAGGGATGTAATATTACAAAAAATAAAAAAAACTGAAACAGCGAGGCATGGATGGCTGCACTAAATCCAGGAAGGAGTTGATGCCTCAGAGGATGAAGGAAAAAAAAGGTACTTTAGCTGAATAATGTTTGGCTGGAGAAAAGGAAGAGCTCTCAGCCTGGTGTCCCTGGCAAAATGGAGCAAATTATATACAAGTGCCCCCCAGCAGAAGGTAGTTTTCAGCCTGTAGCTTCTCCAAGGCTACACTGGCACATTCAGATATTTAGAATCTTTTAAAGCTGCTTGCTTTTTGCTGTTTGACAGGAAGAGGTAGTTAGGCTGATGAACGTTTGCTTTTAGGCCCCACAGGAAATCTAATAAAAGCTTCATATAAAGCTTATTTACACGGGGACTAAACCTATCTGCTAAGTCCTTCTAACCTCCCCTGCTTCCTGCACCAATCCTTGGAATTACTCGCTCCACTGGAATACCACTCGCAACAAGACCACATCTCATGGAAAATGCAGAGGAAATGTTCATTGCTGAAAAAGGTTGGAGTGAAATAATTAGGCATTTGAATGATTTTGTGCAGAAAAGAGATTCACAGGTTGTCTTGTTTGTTAGTTTGTTGGTTTGTTGGTTTATTTGGTTAGGTCCCTGGTTTATCTGCTGGTTGATTGTTTTGTTTGTTTGTTTGTTTGTTTTAGTCTGTTGGTTGGTTGGTTTGTTGGTTTATTTGGTTAGGTCCCTGGTTTATCTGTTGGTTGGTTGTTTTGTTTGTTTGTTTGTTTGTTTGTTAAATAGTCTGTTGGTTGGTTGGTTTGTTGGTTTATTTGGTTAGGTCCCTGGTTTATCTGCTGGTTGATTGTTTTGTTTGTTTGTTTGTTTGTTTGTTTGTTAAATAGTCTGTTGGTTGGTTGGTTGGTTTGTTGGTTTATTTGGTTAGGTCCCTGGTTTATCTGCTGGTTGGTTGTTTTGTTTGTTTGTTTGTTAAATGGTCGGTTGGTTGGTTGGTTGGTTGGTTGGTTGGTTGGGTGTTTTATTTGTTGGCTTTTGACATGGTGGGCCCACAGATCAGAGGTGTGGACTCAAGTCACATGACTTGGACTCAGGTCAGACTCGAGTCATTATTTCAATGACTTCTGATTTGACTCGATCAAATCTATAAACTTACGTCTTGACTTGGACTTGAAAGCCAATGACTTGCGACTTGAAATGACTTGCATCTGGTAGGTGTAGGAGACATTTTCATCTTCAGCCTGCATGAAAAACTCAGAGTGACCGATCATTAACAGAATTAGTCATTAAAAAATGTTTTTTTTTCAGGGAACCACACCTTTAAAATAACAACAACAACAACAACAACAAAAAAGAAAGATCCTGATATGTTTTCAAAATAAAAGTATCTCGTGTTCATCCCTCATTCATGTGTCGTAATTGCTCTTCTCCTGCCAGTGTGCAGGGAACTTGTTTGAGAGAAATATGCCTTCAGTTAGAATGCCTTTGTGACCCTTAAAGGAACACCAAATCCTCTATCAACATCTTATTTTCTTAAAGCGTAGAGACGGATGCAGCGTGGCAGGCAGAACAGTGTTTGCCTTGAGATACCTCCTCACTCATTTATTTGCTCTAATGGAATGACAGTAGAATTTAAATCCATGTTTCTTTTCTTTTCTTTTAACCCGTGTCAGGAGGTCGCTCTCAGTCCCCTGGCTGATTAATCTGACAGCTCACACTTGTTGACTCCACAGCTAGCAGCTACACAGCACGCAGAAAGCTACTTCCTGCAGCTGAAACAGGGCCAAAGTGGTGAAGCCAGCATTTGCTTAGAACCGCTGTGTTTGTCTGCTGTCATTTCAGAGAGAGCCAGCTCTGTTCAGGCTCTGTATGATGTTTTCAATGCCCGTGGTAGCATTACAGTGGCAGCCTGCTGAGTTTGTTGTCATGCATTAAAGGATGCCATATGTGTGGACATTGTGCAGAAGTGTGCTGTCTCTGTTTGTTCATCATCTGCTATGAAAAGCTACAATAACTTCATTTTGCCTCCCAAGATTTTGCATGAAGCAACAGGGAGGTTAAGCTTTGTGTTAAAATGAAAATAAACACAACTGAAGGTGTAATGGTGTGAACAATCGTGCTCTTTAACTTTATTTTTACATTGCTACATGACATTTCAAGTTTGTTTACATGACAGAGTCTCCTCTTCTCACACAATCTGACCTGTGTTTGTGCACATGTGCACTAGAGGAATCTGCACCCCACAGCAGAATAATTTCACCATCTGTCCTTCCCATGTCCTGTGATTTCCCTGTGTAATTCAGACAAATGTCAGGCTATGCACAGAGGATGGGCTCTAACAAACTGCTCCAAACAGTCTCCCTCTCTCACCTTCTTTTATTATTTGAAATGGTGACAACATTTGAAACTTCATGATACATTTTCACCACCTTTTCTCATTGAAAATTGGAAACTCTCTTGCACAAAAGGAGAAACTGAACTCGCTCATGCATTAATGTAGCTCCTGTAGTTTAAGTGTTATGGCAAAACGCACCATATCGTAGGGCTGCTCGATTATGGCAAAAATAATAATCACTTTTATTGTGACTGAAATTGAGATCTCGATTATTTAAGATGATTTTTCAAATAATGTTGATTTTATTTGTTTTCTGAAATTGAGATCTCGATTATTTAGGACGATTTTTCAAATAATGTTGATTTTATTTGTTTTTATTCCATCATAAAATTGCTCAGGGCACAATCAGGACAAAAAGAAATAAGAAACAAGATGATCACTAAAATAACTCAGATTCCCAGTATAAAAAGACCAATATACTTATAGCTCATAGTCTATGACCCAGGGGCTATAGACCTTGGTTTAACTCATGTAAGTCTAATCCGTACAGACCCAAATACCAATATCTTGCTAATACTGACAGCAAGAATTATACAGTGGCATTTATAACAAATAAATGCAAATAAATTGATGTTCACAAAATTTTGCATAATATGTATTTAGTCGTGTCAAGGTGCTGTAGGAGAGTGCACTAGCACCGTGTCCTCAGAGAGATTAGTTATTATTTAGCAGCGTGAGGAAATTATTTCTACCTTATTTATAAACTATTTATTTACAAGTCCATCAGTTAATGTAATAATTGTCCCAACCACAGCTGCACCCCCCACCCCCCAACCTGGTCTCACAGCAATCAGGGGCAAGCTGCACGTGTGTTGAGTGCGCCACACGCGCACATTTAGCTGTTTATCTGCTCAGGAGCCCGCAGGTGCGGTGTGCGTCACTCACTCTGGTTAATCCAACAGGGAGCCGGCTCTGAGAGTCGTTTCTGTAGCGACCGACACATCACTACATCATTCCCTTTCCTAATGTCCTGAAGAACGGTTGGGAGCGCAGGCGGAGTGTTTAGCTAACCTGCAGGAAGTTTCAACGACAATTATCCAGAAAGTAGCTAAGGGTTACCAGAGATGTTTCTGAGATGTTCGCCAGGTACTTTTAAGATTTAAAAAGTCAAGAAGGGGGTCTGAAAAGCTGCTAGAAATAGCGTCAAAGTCGCTAAGTTGGCAACACTGTGAGAGGAGCGCTTCATTTGCAACTCAGGGCAGCGAAAGTGGGAGGAGCAAATAATCGGTTTGTTTTGTTTTTATAATCGTTCAAAACTCAGATCGTAATTGGGATTAAAATTTGATCAATTGAGCAGCCCTACCGTATCATCATCCATAGGTTTCCGAAGAGCTGAACTGAAACCCAGTAGGCAGATCCCACCACCACTATCTATGTCGTGTCACGCGTCTCGTCTCTCCTGAAAAACACAAAAATGAGGCTGAGTGGGGCTGTGAGCAGATGTTTGACACCCTACAAACTCTGAGACGATGCAGCTACGAGCTAACTGATGCTAAAGAAGGTTGGCGGATGCCTCTGTTTTCTAGGCTGAAACTCTTTAAATGTTAGGACCGGGCTGAGGCCTTCCCCGGTGCAAGCAGAAGGCAAGTTGCTAGCGCTAGCATTGATAGCTCATTTGCTACATGTCAATCAAAAGTACACGCCCCTAGTTAATCATAATTTAAAGTTTTGTTCAGATCTAAATGGATGAGTTACAACCTTCTCAGAGTTGCTGCCAACTCTCACGCACTGAGCGTGAGACACATAGCCTTGTGAACTAGACCAAATTCTTGCTTTGCAAAGTTTGACATATATAGTCTGGCTTGCCAGGCTATGAGACACACACATTTGACCCTCTTCACATGCGACAACTCCCAATATCTCACGCTAAGCCAGTGCCTGCACTCCCCAAACGCTCATCACGCACAGTGTGTAGGGTTTATGAAATGCTATATAAGATGGCATTAGCTACTCAACAACACACAACACGTAAGTAATAATTTAACTGGTGTTATTTCACACATAATCCCATCTGTATAATCCAAGCCGATGTGCTTTTCTCCGCTCTGGTTGTGAGATGGGCGGCGCGGTGAGCTCCACCTGCTGTTGATGGGACGGGCATGCCCGGTTCTTCCAGGGTGCCGCCATAACGACACGCTATATTTAGAAATGCAGCCGTGTTGCTAGCCAGTGTTGACGGAGCTTCAGTCCCGAATGTTTTTCTTTTGTTTTCACTCATCAGCCACAGATCGCTGCTCTCGCTCACAGCAAGCTAGTGACTCACTCACATGTTTTCCCTCTCCTACATTAGTTGGTGACGCGGTGAATTAAAACAGGAATCCTAATGTTTTAATTCACCGCTTCACCAGTGTGTTTTTCCTGTTTGTGAGACGAACCCCTCCTCCATAACCAAGTTACCAGTACGGAAGCCTGGGAAAGCCAAAATTCCTCAAAGTTTTTTCCTACTGGCTGATATGAATTAATAGAATAGAATAGAGTACATTTTATTAGTCCCACATTGGGGACATCCACTCATTACAGCAGCACACACACTTAGAGACACCGATTACAATAAAACTGATTCCAGCCATGTTTGCTTTGATAACTTCAATAACTTCATGCTGATGAACACATGAACATAATCCTCTGTTTAGTGGATGCAACTACATCATTGAAGTTAGCTTAGCATGATAGATTATTTTTCTTGGCAGGAAATAATAACTGGTAATATTATGAACGACATGATATTGCCCACCCCTAGATGGAGTTTTAAACATTTACATTCATTATAAGTAAAAGTTCCTGTAACTCTTTACTGCAGACAGACAGACAGACAGACAGACATGATAGTGTGAAGAAGTTCAGGAGAGTTGAATGTAAAATTTTCTTCTCAAAAAGAAAATTTGTATTAAACAAAGGTCAGTTCCCTCTGTAAAGTCAGAGGTACGGAAGATGATTAGGGCCACTGAAAAGAAAAAAAGGAAGAAAAGAAAGCAAATTCTGACTTTTTTCCCAGAATTCCCTGTCAGAATCTCAAGGTTAAGTCAGAATTCTGAGAAAAAAGTAAGAATTCTCTTTCCTTTCTTTTTTCTTTCCTTGTCAGTGGCTCTAATCCTCTTCCGTACAGAGTAGTAAAAAATAAATAAAGTCAATATAAATTAACCCCCCCCCCCCCCCGCGCCTCTCTAAACGGTCGGCCCATTGTCCGCTCCCAACCCCCGTGATCGTGTCTCACTCTTTGAAATGTTCAAAAGTTGGCAGCCTGTTGTTGCTGTTAACTTGCTAATTTCTGCTGTGAAGTTGGGAGTCATTGGGAACTTGCTCACGTCTGGTGCCAGCCCCTAGTGGATGAGGGGGAAACTGCAATTTTTGTCACTTCCATGTTGGCTTCACTTTTGGCAGCTGTAGATTACCCTTTGGTTGTTTTCTGTTTCTTAGAAAACATGTTTCTGAGACTGTTTGCTCTAATGTGTGTCCTCTGTGTGTGTTGGCAGTATAAGGGCCAGGTCAACCTTCATGTGTTTGAGGACTGGTGTGGCTCCTCTGTAGCCCAACTCAGGAAGAACCTGCACTTCCCACTCTATCCTCATGTGAGTGCTTAATTTCCCTTCAGAGGATTTGAATTACCAGCAGATGCAAAAGTTGCATCCTTTATTGTGAAGCATGAGGAATGTTTTCATTAGGAGACAATTTACGTTTAGTTTTGGAGTTTCGGTAGTCAGAATGGTGCATGATTTGCACATTTAGATATGTATGATGTGTTTTAATTTTTTTTGTAGACAAGAACAACACTGAAGAAGCTTGCAGTGGCTCCAAAGTGGAAGAACTATGGTCTGAGAATATTTGGTTTCCTTCACCCTTACAGAGATGGTAAGTGCTTTAATGTATTACCCAGTCTCTAATTTGAAATTAAGAGCCATGGAGCATGTGTCTTTTAACGGAATAGGCACTTTCCACAGCCTCTCTAATCCAAGTCCCTTGGAGACAGTGATGTAGTGAATATTCACATTTATCCCGAGACTCATCCCAGAATCTCACAGCTAAATCTTGCTGCCGTCCCCTCACAGTCCTACCCTGAATCTCGGTTGCTATGGGAACTAATCAAAAAGCCTTAATATCCAAGTGCCCTTACCCAAAATGGAGAATTGAAGCTATTAATTAGATTACCATTCATTCCAGACTCTCAAACAGCTTTCACTATAGTGGCATGGCTCCTTTGTGCTGATGGCGTAAAGGTCAGTCGTTCCTCAGTGGCTCAGGGTGAGCTCTAACAAGTGCCCTTCACCTTCATCATCCTGCTAGACATGATGAGTACATATGAAATGCTACCTAACAGATTTGTATTATACATATTCTGAAAATGTAAGAAACAATATGTAAGAAAAAAAATCATAAAATAGTCTAATGTCTCAATCTTGTTGGTAGGAAGGTTACAATGAAACCGATTTCAGTCTCAGCCAGCTGGGGGGTTGTCAGTTTTTCTCTTCTCCAAACAACAAGAGGTACATTATTACTGTTTATCTTCTGATTCTGTGAGGTTGCAGAGTCTGCTCTGAGCCAACACTGCAGCGCCAGCATTTGTAATTTGACACCGACAGGCAAAAAAGTTGTTCAAAGAAATAAAGCCAGTGAACAGGAGCGACCCAGAAGTTATTTCTTGTATTCCTAAGAAGCCACGGCATCTTTTTGTATTATTTTAATATCAGGCGAGGAAGCCTAGAAGCTAATGTTGAGCTAAGAATGCTAACAGTGAATATCCTCTTTCAAAAAACAATGCAATGTGTCGCAAAGCTGAGCTGGCACCAGGGAGCCTTACCAGGGCAATAATGTGGCGTGATCAAAAAGGTTATGCGATGCTGGCATAAAGGGGATGTGGGGGCGGTCTCTGCACCATCACAGGCTTCCTCTTGGCTTGGATATAGCTTGACACAGCGGGGTGGCAGTGTTACGCTGATTTGTCGACATGGTGTGTCCTATGAACGTGGCTAATTTGAAGCAAATAGTCAACTCAAAATTATTTCAATCTACTTTTTTAATTACCAACAACTCAATATTACAGTGAAATGTGTGTATGAAGTGAATAATGAGTCATTCATGGCGTTATAACTACTTTAATGAGTCGTTCAGAACTATAACAGCAAAATGGCAATCAACCACAGTTCCTGTAATGCTGGGGACAAATTACCATAATGAGTAAAATAACCAAGAGTGTTGGCACTAGAAATGGTTATGTATTTATATTAACTCACTGTGTGTGACTCGTCTTCGCTTGTCATCTAGAATCTCCAGGCGCTGATCCGTAACTGGCAACAGCCATGAAAGTCATGGAACAGCAGTGAGAAAGCCACTTCTTGCTTAGAAAAGTGAGCCTCAAGTAACCAAATATTACCACAGGATGCCATTCTTACTTCATTCTTACTTATTGCACCTTTAACCAGCAACAAAAGTTGGTTTTCAATGCTGTCCACACTGTCTGCGATTGACGAAACATGTTAAACATAAAAGTGAAATAACTTTTCTATAGATCGTGAAATTAGGTTTTGGTAACCTAATTGCCACCTTGTTCACTATCCTACAACACTATCCTAACCCTTTTTACACAAACAGCCCAAAGAAAGAGGTCAAATGAGTCTAATACTGTGCTCTTCTTGTTTTTTACTCTTTTAAATCTGTGCTTAAGTTCAATTTCTTGTTTATCACATCACACATGTACTGCACTGCGATTTAAAACGCTGAATAACTCTTCACTTATAAAATGCGTCACCATCTGCTTCAAGCAATGCCTATTTCCCCTATTTTCTGAAGAATTGATTTCCTTTTTTGCTCTATTCTTATCTAAAATCACAAATATCTTCTTCCACTAACACATGCTTTGATCATGTTCCTCTCCCTGCAGGTGACTTCCAGTTCTCAGTGTCCTCTGATGATAACTCAGAGTTCTGGTTAAGTCCTGATGAGAGTCCTCTCAGCGCCAGACTGCTGGTTTACGTAGGACAGGTGAGCACTCTGCTGTGCTGCAGTCTTGTATAATAACTCGCCCACACACAGGGTCACTCTGCTTGAAATACACAGGGTTCAGACATTGGATATGGATTTTTTTTATTATAGTAAATTCTCTAAGTACATGTTTGTAGGACTTTGATGCCCTGTGGCTTGTATTGCTTAGCAACAAGATTTTACTACAAGAAACGCTTGAATCTCCTGTAGCCTAAATAGTTTTGATCTTATAAATGTCATGAATTGAATGGTGAAAGACCTTTAGTTGTGTATACTTCAGTAAAAGCTTCCACAGTGCAATATACCAGGAAAGCCAAGGACCCATAATAACAGACATTATTATTTGGTATAATGTTCAGTCAGAGAGTGACTCATGCCTCTATATCCTCTCTAATGGACTCATATTTATACACAGCTTGGCAACAATGATAGATTGGACTTGCGGAGGTATTCTTTAGTGTAGCTGTTATCATTTGGATCGAATAAGACCAAGTCTTTTTCTGCCAGAGATCAACCACACAGCAGCTGTTTCAAAATCACTCCTAATCTCAGCACTAAGTGCAGCTTGTTTACGGTATAGGTCGGCCTTCACCAGGGTTTCCACTCATCTCTGATCGTGTTTGTAGTTCTCAATGAAAGGGTCTCAAAGTGGAGTCATGGAGACGAGGGTCTCATCACTGCAGAGAGTGCTTCTGATTTGAAGCCATGACCTTCAGTGGCACCTGGGTGATTTGCAGCCCAGTATAGATCGGTCTCAGGCCATGGTACCAGAAGGTGGCATACTCTCTTAGGTTGGGAGTTTGTCTTAACCTCATGTGAAGAACTTTAATTGTCTTGGTGTCATATTTGCAATATTGGTATAAAACATTGAGGAAAAGGTTGACAGATTTCAGCTTCATCTGCAATAATTAGAACTGTCTTTGGTCTGTCAGTGAATTGGCAATCAAGCTGAAAGGCAAAGCACTTGATTTTTTTTGTTCTGTCTATGCAGCAATGCTCAGTTACTGTTGTTAGCTCTGGATTATACCCAAAAGAATGAGACCAAAGCTACAAGCAGCTGATTTTGTCCCCACTACCATGATTGTTGGGTTGATAGCTCTTCTGTTGATTTTGGTGATCTTACTTCCTTTTGAGTAGCTCTGGCCCAAGTTTGTAGGAACCACTGACAGCAGATTCAGTTTTAATGATGGTCTTTCAGTTTAAGTAGAATTACTGAAATTACTGAACATTTGCATGATATTCTACTTTTTTGAGTTTACCCGTAGACGATTGTCCAAGGTAAAGTCTTTTCTTTCAAGACATGAGTTAAAAACTGTCAATCATGCTTTTATTATCTAATATTTTTTCCTGTGTCCTCTCTGGCTGTGAAGCAAACATAATTGATGTCTGAATGTTGGTGACAAGCCTTACAGATTTACGCTTAGCTGGAGAATCAAAGCTTCTGCTTTAATGTCATGTCTGATACTAAAAACTTTATTCTTAGTGCTTTTGGATGTTTCTTTTAACTCCAACTAGACACGGAGACAGAGGTGAAAGATTTTAAATCTTTGAATGGCTTGGCACTGAGTTACCTGTCTGACCTGCAGTTGCTGTATGTCTCTCAATGCCCACTTTGCCAAGCAGTTTTAAAAAGTGCTTTACAAAGTATGGCATGGTATGGTATGGAATGGTATGGTATGGTATAACGCTCCTTGGGCTAAGGCAGGGGTCGACAACCTGTTCCCATCAAAGAGCCATTATTACCCATTTCCCACAGTAAAGAAAACACTGGGAGCCACAGCAGCCACGGCGTTGTGGGCGGGGCCTACCCTCAGACAGCAGAGAGCTGCTTTAACCAATCACAGCAGGTGACAGCGGCCAGTACCGGTTGCTCGTGTACGTCAAAGTTATCTTTCATAAGACAATAATCAATAAAACGATTTATATAAAGTGGATCCAGAAGTTGTAGCCCGTCTCTGCCTACAATATTTTGATATTTTTCACACTGTTGGTGGTTTTACTGAGCAGGTGCCACTTTTGTCATACGTTTCTTTTTAAAACATGTTTAGACTGTTCAGAATACAAATCCAGGCTCTGTCACGTTTGATTGTTGTAATTAAACTTTGTAGGTGGGGAAGGTCAGAAAAGGATCCGATCAATTTGTTTTTCCCTCATTTACAGTGACGGAGATAACGGCGCAGTGCGCCTGGCTCTGGTGTTAATCAAGTTAAATTATATCTCTTTGCAACAATTTTCACAAGAAAACAAAAGTTAAAGGCAGGGCTTGTGTTGTGTTGACCGGATAGTTCCCGTATTTGACCGTTTATTTTGACGGTGAAGAAAGAATAGAAAGAATTACCCCGACGCATGCAGACGGACATTTTATTCGTTACGCACATCGCAGATGTAGCTAAATCCCTCAAGAAAAGATTCCCATCTGAACATCTGAGCTGGACACTGCTCAGCGCAGTTCGCTGTCAGCGCGTACATACGGTGCACAACGAGCTGAAGATGTGGAGAGGGGCTTGGAGTTCGTCGCAGAACCAGAGCATGCAGGAAGATTCCTCCGACTGAAGCGAGACTTGTCACTTAGAAAATGTTCCCTGATTATGAAACTTTGGCTGAATAGCGCTTGTTCCTGTCTCCAATGTGGCAACGCATCCAGGAGCCTGTCTGAGGAGAATGCCAGAATCTCAGATTCTCTTCAGCTCAGAAAGCGCCTATATGATTACGCACAAGCGTGATGCGTCAACCCGGTCTCACAGTAAGACCGAGTTGGAACTGTTCAGGTTTACGCAGACAATCTTTACATTTAGAATTAGCTTACAGATGTAGAATTAATGCAGTAAAATATAAAGCATTTTATTTAAATATCCATTAATTATTTTACAAGCACAGAGAGCCGCATCAGATGGATGGAAGAGCCGCATGCGGCTCCAGAGCCACGGATTGCCGACCCCCGGGCTAAGGTCTGGCTGCTATTACTTTAATCACCAGAAGAAAATGATTCAGGGAAGGAGCCTTAGGGTGTGAATGAACCACAACCACTTAGATTGAGCTCAGGCAGTTTTATGTGATGTGTAACAATCATATCAATGACATCAACATAAATAAACATAAGGTACACATAAATAAGCAGATAAATAGTTCCAAACACAACTATTCAACACGAGCAGAACCAAGGGTGTTAGTTCATTCAGTTCATGTCAGTCCAGTGACCTTTGATAAGGTCATTTTCCTGATGGTATGATTCAGTGATGTTCATAAAGGTTTAGTCCTACCTACCACATTGCAGTGGAGGTTGGGTGGCTCACCATCCCATCTTGATCAGGTTTCTGACCAAAACAAAACCAATAAAACCTGGCCTAAACAAGATCAGAATAACACAAATTAGTAAACAGCCACAACAGGGTTGGGCAATAAGTAACGCTCACAAAAATATCAAAAAACGAGTTACTTAATACTAGCATGAATCCGTTTACCAATTAATCATTTTGAATAAATGACAATCAAATATGGGTCCCATCAAATGTCAACTTAATACAGTTGCCAACCATCATGTGCCTATGAGTTCAAAACAAATATGCAAATATGCAGTCATGTGTCTCATAACCAGGTTAATACATTAAGATAAACGTACCACAGCTTTTAGTCAACAATACGGTCATAGATTGAAAGTTTGGCCATGAAAACAACGACGTGCCACTGCTTAGATTAATGAGTGTGGCAATACATCACCTATTTTTAGCAGTAGCTTAGCTTAGCATATCAGCAGTTCTCACAGTCGAATTGGTTGCTTAAAGGCACTACGATGATCAGCTGGCAGGATTGTGGCGTCAGCAGACGATTACGGAGTATCCGTTCGGCAAAACACACGCCAGTCACAGGAACAGTAGCAGCCAGGAAGCAACAGGGCAACAACTATGTAACCCGGAACTTATGAAGGGTCACCCCCGCCAAAATAAGAGCTGACCGGAAGTGGCTGTTTGGTTAAGTTGCGTTACAATGGTATGGTATGGTATGGTATGTGGTATGGTATGCTGGCATGGTGGCGCAGTTGTTAGTGCTGTTGCTTCACAGCAAGAAGGTTGCAGGTTCGAAACCTGGCTGCAGCCTTTCTGCGTGGAGTTGCATGTTCTGTTCTCCCCATGCATGTGTGGGTTTCCTCCGGGTACTCCGGTTTCCCTCACAAATCGCAACACGCCCTACAGGTTAAAAATTGTACGTCACTTTGGATAAAAGCTTCTGCCAAATAAATAAACATAAACATGGTATGGTATAGTATTTTTATTTCTTTTTTCAACCTTTATTTTACCAGGTAAAATGTTTGAGAACACATTCTCATTTACAAACATAACCAGGCCAAGAGGTCTTGGAAGGAAGTGCAAAATAAATAAATAAATTTAAAAAATACAGCAACAACAACAAAAAAACTGATATGCACATAACAGATCAGACATAGCAGGTTATCAGTATATTGGTATTGGTACTATGTTGGTATAGTATGGTATGGTGGTGGAAATTAGGTCAGGAGCTCAAAGTAGATTAGCTGCTTTTTTGCATTGACAGGAGTAAACTGAGGTTGTTCCAACATCTGACCTGGTCGTCACTATGGAGGTTTTCTAGGCAGATCCAATAGTCATTATATTTACATTTATATTATATTTTCATTCTGGCGTGAGAACACCTTGAGATGACCCAGGAGGAGCTGGAGTGTAACACCGGAAAGCACTGGACGACTGGATGGAACAACAAAGTCCCCATAGCATTTTCAATTTGTCCTTGAAGAAAGTTGTCACAACAGCTTAAGAAGTCAGTTACGTTTTTGACTTCACCAATTCTTGTTTTTATGTTAAACCCTTTGAAATGTTTATGAAATAGAAGATGGAGGCTGCACCCTCCGATTAGACGGAGCGTCCGGCCACAGTGCCATCTGTATTCCAACAGGATGTGAGATGTCAGCCGGTTCCATGGGAGCAGAGATTAATTAGCAGGCAGTGAATATTGATGTGACATTTAGCCGTGCAGAAATCATCTCACTCGTGGCAGAGGAGCAGTGGTGTGGCCAGGAATCATTCATTTCACCACAGGCTGACTGACGAGCATTGCTGTCATCACTGTCTTTAGACACATTTTGTTTCATGGATGAAAACCTGAATGTTGACGCCTTCTTTCAGTTTCAGGCGTTTACGTTTGCATGAGCTGACAAGGGATTAAAAACAAAGTTCACCAAGACGATGAACGCGTCAGTGATTCTGTTTTTATTTTGGCAAGAAAACTTTAAATAGTTGCAAAACTTAGCATTTAAAAAAAAATTAAGTTGGTGCTTCATATACAGAATGCAGCCGTGTCCTTGCACATCATCAATTTTACTCCCTAAGCAGGAATCGAGGGGGATTTGCTAATCTGAAAGCAGGCTTACTGCCAAAGTTGCTTTTAAGACTTTTAGCTCAGAGGTGGACTAACAACCCCATCCTCCCAGCTTCTCGTGCACTTTAATTTGTTACAATAACTCAGAGCTGTTGATAAAAAATGAGTAAATTACAGGCCATTTTATCTTCCTCTTTATTATCAGAATGAATATATAAAAATTAATGGAACACATTACACTAGTGCCATCTGTCTGGTGGAAGAATATAAAACACATTTTGACGTGTTTAAAGTTTTGTCTATTGAAAAAATAAAAGATAAACTTCCTTATCAGCTTTCTTGCTGCTGGGAAAGTGTTATACAACTTTTATGTATTTAACAGCAAAGTCAGGGGAGTTTGATTTAGTTATAAAAATCATTTTAAACAATGATTCTAGAGTTGAAAACTTACTAAACAGTCCCTAAGTTTTTTTTTTTTTTTTTATTTCTTCTTCTTGGTCTCATTCCTGTTCTATTCATGACCTGACTCACAGCGCAGCAAGTGCACACATTGTCAAAGATTGATTCTCAATTTCACTTTCCATGTCGGTGCCATCCTCAATAGTGAACTTGCTATAAATGGAATCTGCTGCTATGAGACATTTATCTGTGACAGGGTGGAAAGTGGGGAGCTGGAGCATCTCCGCAATGTTTCCATGGAGACCTCTGTCAGCATTTTGTAGTGTGCTTATGTAGGGTCTAGCGAATGTGGCTGATCCTCCCAGAAGGGCATCTAAAAAAAAAAATAAGCCACCTGTGAAGGTGCACATGTGTTAGTTTTGAAGAAAGAAGAGTTAAGCACAAAAGTCGCTAAATCCAGCTTGCTTCACGTCTTTGGCCACCTTATTGTGGTCAACACATCTGATCTGTCCTTTTTTTGTCCTGTTGGGACATTACCTGTGCACCTGAAGATGAATTTAATGTTACTGAGGGTCATTCGTTGTGCTGCCTTGCCTTTTTATCAGTAATGAGATTTTCTTTCAGTCTGAGTGTAGACGGCTCCCACAGAGTTTCACTCAGAGGTGGACCAGAGGTTGATGGATCCTGAAAGATCCCCATGATGAGTTAAGTCTGTCACCGTGGTGCAGCGAGAACCAGAAAAAATACAGATTTAGCTTTTCTGGATGAGGTTTCTACCTTCTCATCCATGCTTGTTTGCTTTTTCTTCTTGGTGATCCAGTTTGCTTTAGTGGTCTAAAGATATTGGCTTAATTCAGTGAAATGTAACCGATTCAGGAAGCAATTGTGAACTTCTGGTGAAAAAACTGCAAACAACATGAATAACCGAGTTTTCCTAATGTCTCCAACATTTTCGAGGGCTCTCGAGTTCCTTGTCCAAGTTACAGAGTAGGACTGGGTCTCTGGAATTGTGTTAACCCTCTCACTGTCCTAATGGGTGTGACCGCTTGGGTCCATGTGGCAGGGGTGAGGAGTGAGGGGAGTGAGCACCACCTCACCCCTGCCACATGGAACTCAAGGGATAAACCATCAATCCTGCTCAATGGTCAACTTTCCTCGCGGGGTCACCCATAAAGAGAGTGGGAGTGTTAAAAAAATTCAAAGGACATAATTTGTTTTTACAACCCTTCTGACTTTAGTTTTCTTTAGTTAGAAAGTACAACTAATGTTGGGTCTGATGGAGATTGAATTTTAAAAAATGGTAAAATGGGCTGTATTTGTATAGCGCCTTCTTGGGGTTCTACAACCCTCAAGGCACTTCACAACACAACCAGTCATACACCCGTTCACACACACACATTCACACGCCGGTGGGGATGAGCTATGATGTAGCCACAGCTGCCCTGGGGTGCACTGACAGAGGCGAGGCTGCCGAACGCTGGCGCCACCGGTCCCTCTGACCACCACCAGCACGCAAGACGGGTGAAGTGTCTTGCCCAAGGACACAACAGCAACATTCTCTGGTCGGAGCTGGGATTGAAACTGCAACTTTACAATTACTGGACAACCCGCTCTACCTCCTGAGCTATTGCTGCACAATTTGAGTCCTTTAGGAATATACTTGCTGTTTAACAACATGTAAACACATGCGTGAAATGGCTGCGTTGATTAGAAGTGTCGTTTGTGAGCATCCCTCAAAATTAACACAACACATTCAAACGCTGCAGTATACGAGTACCAAGTAGGCAGAGCGAGATACGCTCACCATGGTTGCTCCGTCTCTGGTTCAGAGGTCTTTCATGCTATCAACAATATCGCTGCCGTCTTTTTTCTGCTGTGATCTCATAAATTAACCAGTTACTCAATCAATCAAATCAAAGATACTTTATTAATCCCAGAGGGAAATTAGAGTTTCAGTACACACAATTCAGAGATCAGACATACATGGGCAAGACACATGACAAGAATTGGTGACTGTGGTCATTCGCAACCCGAGTCATGCTACCTTAATAGAGATAAGAGGGTTTACATGAGAATTGGTTCAGGTGGAGGGGAAAAAAGGCACTTCAGAGTTACTCTCCAGCAGGAGGGAAGCTTTGTTCTGCAAAAAAAAAAAAACAAAAAAAAACACCTCAACAGATATGCAACACACTTCAGACAACACAACATAACATGAGACTCCAATAGGAAGGCGGAGGGGGGCATCCTGTTTCCCCAGCGAGAGCAGCCATCTTCGGTGCTCATCTACTGTACAGTCACAGGTGGGAGGGAGATCTTGGGAGAAGCAAAGAGTACATTGACGCCTACAGATTGATGACCTCGCCAGGCTGAAGTCCACCAATCTGAAGGCGGGGGGGTAGGTCGGGTTTTCACAGCATCTGT